>NW_027485034.1:0-66835 GCF_050908995.1 Andrena cerasifolii
TTTTTCTCGTTTTACTCGTTTTACTCGTTTTACTCGTTTTATTCGTTTTACTCGTTTTACTCGTATTACTCGTTTTACTCGTATTACTCGTTTTACTCGTATTACTCGTTTTACTCGTATTACTCGTTTTACTCGTATTACTCGTTTTACTCGTATTACTCGTTTTACTCGTATTACTCGTTTTACTCGTATTACTCGTTTTACTCGTATTACTCGTTTTACTCGTATTACTCGTTTTACTCGTTTTACTCGTTTTACTCGTTTTACTCGTTTTTCTCGTTTTACTCGATTTTCTCGTTTTACTCGTTTTACTCGTTTTACTCGTTTTACTCGTTTTACTCGTTTTACTCGTTTTACTCGTTTTACTCGTTTTACTCGTTTACTCGTTTTACTCGTTTTACTCGTTTCACTCGTTACACTCGTTTCACTCGTTTTACTAGTTTTTCTCGTTTTACTCGTTTTACTCGTTTTACTCGTTTTACTCGTTTTTCTCGTTTTTCTCGTTTTACTCGTTTTTCTCGTTTTACTCGTTTTACTCGTTTTACTCGTTTTACTCGTTTTACTCGTTTTACTCGTTTTACTCGTTTTACTCGTTTTACTCGTTTTACTCGTTTTACTCGTTTCACTCGTTTTACTCGTTTTGCTCGTTTTACTCGTTTTGCTCGTATTACTCGTTTTACTCGTTTTACTCGTTTTACTCGTTTTACTCTTTTTTCTCGTTTTACTCGTATTACTCGTTTTACTCGTTTTACTCGTTTTACTCGTTTTACTCGTTTTACTCGTTTCACTCGTTTCACTCGTTTCACTCGTTTCACTCGTTTCACTCGTTTTACTCGTTTCACTCGTTTTACTCGTTTCACTCGTTTTACTCGTTTCACTCGTTTTACTCGTTTCACTCGTTTTACTCGTTTGACTCGTTTTACTCGTTTGACTCGTTTTGCTCGTTTTACTCGTTTTGCTCGTTTTACTCGTTTTACTCGTTTTACTCGTTTTACTCGTTTTACTCGTTTTACTCTTTTTACTCGTTTTACTCGTTTTACTCGTTTTACTCGTTTTACTCGTTTTACTCGTTTTACTCGTTTTACTCGTTTCACTCGTTTTACTAGTTTTTCTCGTTTTACTAGTTTTTCTCGTTTTACTCGTTTTACTCGTTTTACTCGTTTTACTCGTTTTACTCGTTTTACTCGTTTTACTCGTTTTACTCGTTTTACTCGTTTTACTCGTTTTACTCGTTTTACTCGTTTCACTCGTTTTGCTCGTTTCACTCGTTTTACTCGTTTTACTCGTTTTGCTCGTTTTACTCGTTTTGCTCGTATTACTCGTTTTGCTCGTTTTACTCGTTTTACTCTTTTTTCTCGTTTTACTCGTATTACTCGTTTTACTCGTTTTACTCGTTTTACTCGTTTTACTCGTTTTACTCGTTTTACTCGTTTTACTCGTTTCACTCGTTTCACTCGTTTCACTCGTTTCACTCGTTTCACTCGTTTTACTCGTTTCACTCGTTTTACTCGTTTCACTCGTTTTACTCGTTTCACTCGTTTTACTCGTTTCACTCGTTTTACTCGTTTGACTCGTTTTACTCGTTTGACTCGTTTTGCTCGTTTTACTCGTTTTGCTCGTTTTACTCGTTTTACTCGTTTTACTCGTTTTACTCGTTTTACTCGTTTTACTCTTTTTACTCGTTTTACTCGTTTTACTCGTTTTACTCGTTTTACTCGTTTTACTCGTTTTACTCGTTTTACTCGTTTCACTCGTTTTACTAGTTTTTCTCGTTTTACTAGTTTTTCTCGTTTTACTCGTTTTACTCGTTTTACTCGTTTTACTCGTTTTACTCGTTTTACTCGTTTTACTCGTTTTACTCGTTTTACTCGTTTTACTCGTTTTACTCGTTTTACTCGTTTCACTCGTTTTACTTGTTTCACTCGTTTTACTCGTTTTACTCGTTTTGCTCGTTTTACTCGTTTTGCTCGTATTACTCGTTTTACTCGTTTTACTCGTTTTACTCGTTTTACTCTTTTTTCTCGTTTTACTCGTATTACTCGTTTTACTCGTTTTACTCGTTTTACTCGTTTTACTCGTTTTACTCGTTTCACTCGTTTCACTCGTTTCACTCGTTTCACTCGTTTCACTCGTTTTACTCGTTTCACTCGTTTTACTCGTTTCACTCGTTTTACTCGTTTCACTCGTTTTACTCGTTTGACTCGTTTTACTCGTTTGACTCGTTTTGCTCGTTTTACTCGTTTTGCTCGTTTTACTCGTTTTACTCGTTTTACTCGTTTTACTCGTTTTACTCGTTTTACTCTTTTTACTCGTTTTACTCGTTTTACTCGTTTTACTCGTTTTACTCGTTTTACTCGTTTTACTCGTTTTACTCGTTTTACTCGTTTTACTCGTTTTACTCGTATTACTCGTTTTACTCGTATTACTCGTTTTACTCGTATTACTCGTTTTACTCGTATTACTCGTTTTACTCGTTTTACTCGTTTTACTCGTATTACTCGTTTTACTCGTATTACTCGTTTTACTCGTATTACTCGTTTTACTCGTATTACTCGTTTTACTCGTATTACTCGTTTTACTCGTATTACTCGTTTTACTCGTATTACTCGTTTTACTCGTATTACTCGTTTTACTCGTATTACTCGTTTTACTCGTATTACTCGTTTTACTCGTATTACTCGTTTGACTCGTTTTACTCGTTTTACTCGTTTTTCTCGTTTTACTCGTTTTACTCGTTTTACTCGTTTTACTCGTTTTACTCGTTTTACTCGTTTACTCGTTTTACTCGTTTTACTCGTTTTACTCGTTTCACTCGTTACACTCGTTTCACTCGTTTTACTAGTTTTTCTCGTTTTACTAGTTTTTCTCGTTTTACTCGTTTTACTCGTTTTACTCGTTTTACTCGTTTTACTCGTTTTACTCGTTTTACTCGTTTTACTCGTTTTACTCGTTTCACTCGTTTTACTCGTTTCACTCGTTTTACTCGTTTCACTCGTTTTACTCGTTTCACTCGTTTTGCTCGTTTTACTCGTTTTGCTCGTTTTACTCGTTTTGCTCGTATTACTCGTTTTACTCGTTTTACTCGTTTTACTCGTTTTACTCGTTTTACTCGTTTTACTCGTATTACTCGTTTTACTCTTTTTTCTCGTTTTACTCGTTTTACTCGTTTTACTCGTTTTACTAGTTTTACTCGTTTTATTCGTTTTACTCGTTTTACTCGTATTACTCGTTTTACTCGTATTACTCGTTTTACTCGTATTACTCGTTTTACTCGTATTACTCGTTTTACTCGTATTACTCGTTTTACTCGTATTACTCGTTTTACTCGTATTACTCGTTTTACTCGTATTACTCGTTTTACTCGTTTTACTCGTTTTACTCGTTTTTCTCGTTTTACTCGTTTTACTCGTTTTACTCGTTTTACTCGTTTTACTCGTTTTACTCGTTTTACTCGTTTTACTCGTTTTACTCGTTTTACTCGTTTTACTCGTTTACTCGTTTTACTCGTTTTACTCGTTTCACTCGTTTTACTAGTTTTTCTCGTTTTACTAGTTTTTCTCGTTTTACTCGTTTTACTCGTTTTACTCGTTTTACTCGTTTTACTCGTTTTACTCGTTTCACTCGTTTTACTCGTTTCACTCGTTTTACTCGTTTCACTCGTTTTACTCGTTTCACTCGTTTTACTCGTTTCACTCGTTTTACTCGTTTCACTCGTTTTACTCGTTTCACTCGTTTTACTCGTTTCACTCGTTTTACTCGTTTCACTCGTTTTACTCGTTTCACTCGTTTTACTCGTTTTACTCGTTTTGCTCGTTTTACTCGTTTTGCTCGTATTACTCGTTTTACTCGTTTTACTCGTTTTACTCGTTTTACTCGTTTTACTCGTTTTACTCGTTTACTCGTTTTACTCGTTTTACTCGTTTCACTCGTTACACTCGTTTCACTCGTTTTACTAGTTTTTCTCGTTTTACTCGTTTTACTCGTTTTACTCGTTTTACTCGTTTTACTCGTTTTACTCGTTTTACTCGTTTCACTCGTTTTACTCGTTTCACTCGTTTTACTCGTTTCACTCGTTTTGCTCGTTTTACTCGTTTTGCTCGTATTACTCGTTTTACTCGTTTTACTCGTTTTACTCGTTTTACTCTTTTTTCTCGTTTTACTGGTTTTACTCGTTTTACTCGTTTTACTCGTTTTACTCGTTTTACCCGTTTTACTCGTTTTACTCGTTTTACTCGTTTTACTCGTTTTACTCGTTTTACTCGTTTTACTCGTATTACTCGTTTTACTCGTTTTACTCGTTTTACTCGTTTTACTCGTTTCACTCGTTTTACTCGTTTCACTCGTTTCACTCGTTTCACTCGTTTTACTCGTTTCACTCGTTTCACTCGTTTAACTCGTTTTACTCGTTTTACTCGTTTTACTCGTTTTACTCGTTTTACTCGTTTTACTCGTTTTACTCGTTTCACTCGTTTTACTCGTTTCACTCGTTTTACTCGTTTCACTCGTTTTGCTCGTTTTACTCGTTTTGCTCGTATTACTCGTTTTACTCGTTTTACTCGTTTTACTCGTTTTACTCTTTTTTCTCGTTTTACTCGTTTTACTCGTTTTACTCGTATTACTCGTTTTACTCGTATTACTCGTTTTACTCGTATTACTCGTTTTACTCGTTTTACTCGTTTTACTCGTATTACTCGTTTTACTCGTATTACTCGTTTTACTCGTATTACTCGTTTTACTCGTATTACTCGTTTTACTCGTATTACTCGTTTTACTCGTATTACTCGTTTTACTCGTATTACTCGTTTTACTCGTATTACTCGTTTTACTCGTATTACTCGTTTGACTCGTTTTACTCGTTTTACTCGTTTTTCTCGTTTTACTCGTTTTACTCGTTTTACTCGTTTTACTCGTTTTACTCGTTTTACTCGTTTACTCGTTTTACTCGTTTTACTCGTTTTACTCGTTTCACTCGTTACACTCGTTTCACTCGTTTTACTAGTTTTTCTCGTTTTACTAGTTTTTCTCGTTTTACTCGTTTTACTCGTTTTACTCGTTTTACTCGTTTTACTCGTTTTACTCGTTTTACTCGTTTTACTCGTTTTACTCGTTTTACTCGTTTTACTCGTTTTACTCGTTTACTCGTTTTACTCGTTTTACTCGTTTTACTCGTTTCACTCGTTACACTCGTTTCACTCGTTTTACTAGTTTTTCTCGTTTTACTAGTTTTTCTCGTTTTACTCGTTTTACTCGTTTTACTCGTTTTACTCGTTTTACTCGTTTTACTCGTTTTACTCGTTTTACTCGTTTTACTCGTTTCACTCGTTTTACTCGTTTCACTCGTTTTACTCGTTTCACTCGTTTTACTCGTTTCACTCGTTTTGCTCGTTTTACTCGTTTTGCTCGTTTTACTCGTTTTGCTCGTATTACTCGTTTTACTCGTTTTACTCGTTTTACTCGTTTTACTCGTTTTACTCGTATTACTCGTTTTACTCTTTTTTCTCGTTTTACTCGTTTTACTCGTTTTACTCGTTTTACTAGTTTTACTCGTTTTATTCGTTTTACTCGTTTTACTCGTATTACTCGTTTTACTCGTATTACTCGTTTTACTCGTATTACTCGTTTTACTCGTATTACTCGTTTTACTCGTATTACTCGTTTTACTCGTATTACTCGTTTTACTCGTATTACTCGTTTTACTCGTATTACTCGTTTTACTCGTTTTACTCGTTTTACTCGTTTTTCTCGTTTTACTCGTTTTACTCGTTTTACTCGTTTTACTCGTTTTACTCGTTTTACTCGTTTTACTCGTTTTACTCGTTTTACTCGTTTTACTCGTTTTACTCGTTTACTCGTTTTACTCGTTTTACTCGTTTCACTCGTTACACTCGTTTCACTCGTTTTACTAGTTTTTCTCGTTTTACTAGTTTTTCTCGTTTTACTCGTTTTACTCGTTTTACTCGTTTTACTCGTTTTACTCGTTTTACTCGTTTCACTCGTTTTACTCGTTTCACTCGTTTTACTCGTTTCACTCGTTTTACTCGTTTCACTCGTTTTACTCGTTTCACTCGTTTTACTCGTTTCACTCGTTTTACTCGTTTCACTCGTTTTACTCGTTTCACTCGTTTTACTCGTTTCACTCGTTTTACTCGTTTCACTCGTTTTACTCGTTTTACTCGTTTTGCTCGTTTTACTCGTTTTGCTCGTATTACTCGTTTTACTCGTTTTACTCGTTTTACTCGTTTTACTCGTTTTACTCGTTTTACTCGTTTACTCGTTTTACTCGTTTTACTCGTTTCACTCGTTACACTCGTTTCACTCGTTTTACTAGTTTTTCTCGTTTTACTCGTTTTACTCGTTTTACTCGTTTTACTCGTTTTACTCGTTTTACTCGTTTTACTCGTTTCACTCGTTTTACTCGTTTCACTCGTTTTACTCGTTTCACTCGTTTTGCTCGTTTTACTCGTTTTGCTCGTATTACTCGTTTTACTCGTTTTACTCGTTTTACTCGTTTTACTCTTTTTTCTCGTTTTACTCGTTTTACTCGTTTTACTCGTTTTACTCGTTTTACTCGTTTTACCCGTTTTACTCGTTTTACTCGTTTTACTCGTTTTACTCGTTTTACTCGTTTTACTCGTTTTACTCGTATTACTCGTTTTACTCGTTTTACTCGTTTTACTCGTTTTACTCGTTTCACTCGTTTTACTCGTTTCACTCGTTTCACTCGTTTCACTCGTTTTACTCGTTTCACTCGTTTCACTCGTTTCACTCGTTTCACTCGTTTAACTCGTTTTACTCGTTTTACTCGTTTTACTCGTTTTACTCGTTTTACTCGTTTTACTCGTTTTACTCGTTTTACTCGTTTTACTCGTTTTACTCGTTTTACTCGTTTTACTCGTTTTACTCGTTTTACTCGTTTTACTCGTTTTACTCGTTTTACTCGTTTTACTCGTTTTATTCGTTTTACTCGTTTTACTCGTTTCACTCGTTTTACTCGTTTTACTCGTTTTACTAGTTTTACTCGTTTTACTCGTTTACCCGTTTTACTCGTTTTACTCGTTTTACTCGTTTTGCTCGTTTTGCTCGTTTTACTCGTTTTACTCGTTTTACTCGTTTTTCTCGTTTTACTCGTTTTACTCGTTTTACTCTTTTTTCTCGTTTTACTCGTTTCACTCGTTTTACTCGTTTTACTCGTTTTACTAGTTTTACTCGTTTTACTCGTTTACCCGTTTTACTCGTTTTACTCGTTTTACTCGTTTTGCTCGTTTTGCTCGTTTTACTCGTTTTGCTCGTATTACTCGTTTTACTCGTTTTACTCGTTTTACTCGTTTTACTCTTTTTTCTCGTTTTACTCGTTTTACTCGTTTTACTCGTTTTACTCGTTTTACCCGTTTTACTCGTTTTACTCGTTTTACTCGTTTTACACGTTTCACTCGTTTCACTCGTTTCACTCGTTTAACTCGTTTTACTCGTTTTACTCGTTTTACTCGTATTACTCGTTTTACTCGTTTTACTCGTTTTACTCGTTTTACTCGTTTTACTCGTTTCACTCGTTTCACTCGTTTCACTCGTTTCACTCGTTTAACTCGTTTTACTCGTTTTACTCGTTTTACTCGTTTTACTCGTTTTACTCGTTTTACTCGTTTTACTCGTTTTACTCGTTTTACTCGTATTACTCGTTTTACTCGTTTCACTCGTTTCACTCGTTTCACTCGTTTCACTCGTTTAACTCGTTTTACTCGTTTTACTCGTTTTACTCGTTTTACTCGTTTTACTCGTTTTACTCGTTTTACTCGTTTTACTCGTTTTACTCGTATTACTCGTTTTACTCGTTTTACTCGTTTTACTCGTTTTACTCGTTTTACTCGTTTTACTCGTTTTACTCGTTTTACTCGTTTTACTCGTTTTACTCGTTTTACTCGTTTTACTCGTTTTATTCGTTTTATTCGTTTTACTCGTTTTACTCGTTTCACTCGTTTTACTCGTTTTACTCGTTTTACTAGTTTTACTCGTTTTACTCGTTTACCCGTTTTACTCGTTTTACTCGTTTTACTCGTTTTGCTCGTTTTACTCGTTTTACTCGTATTACTCGTTTTACTCGTATTACTCGTTTTACTCGTATTACTCGTTTTACTCGTATTACTCGTTTTACTCGTATTACTCGTTTTACTCGTATTACTCGTTTTACTCGTATTACTCGTTTTACTCGTTTTACTCGTTTTACTCGTTTTTCTCGTTTTACTCGATTTTCTCGTTTTACTCGTTTTACTCGTTTTACTCGTTTTACTCGTTTTACTCGTTTTACTCGTTTTACTCGTTTTACTCGTTTTACTCGTTTACTCGTTTTACTCGTTTTACTCGTTTTACTCGTTTCACTCGTTACACTCGTTTCACTCGTTTTACTAGTTTTTCTCGTTTTACTAGTTTTTCTCGTTTTACTCGTTTTACTCGTTTTACTCGTTTTACTCGTTTTACTCGTTTTACTCGTTTCACTCGTTTTACTCGTTTCACTCGTTTTACTCGTTTCACGCGTTTTACTCGTTTTACTCGTTTTGCTCGTTTTACTCGTTTTGCTCGTATTACTCGTTTTACTCGTTTTACTCGTTTTACTCGTTTTACTCGTTTTACTCTTTTTTCTCGTTTTACTCGTTTTACTCGTTTTACTCGTTTTTCTCGTTTTACTCGTTTTACTCGTTTTACTCGTTTTACTCGTTTTACTCGTTTACTCGTTTTACTCGTTTTACTCGTTTCACTCGTTACACTCGTTTCACTCGTTTTACTAGTTTTTCTCGTTTTACTAGTTTTTCTCGTTTTACTCGTTTTACTCGTTTTACTCGTTTTACTCGTTTTACTCGTTTTACTCGTTTTACTCGTTTTACTCGTTTTACTCGTTTTACTCGTTTCACTCGTTTTACTCGTTTCACTCGTTTTACTCGTTTCACTCGTTTTACTCGTTTCACTCGTTTTACTCGTTTTACTCGTTTTGCTCGTTTTACTCGTTTTGCTCGTATTACTCGTTTTACTCGTTTTACTCGTTTTACTCGTTTTACTCGTTTTACTCGTATTACTCGTTTTACTCTTTTTTCTCGTTTTACTCGTTTTACTCGTTTTACTCGTTTTACTAGTTTTACTCGTTTTACTCGTTTTACTCGTTTTACTCGTATTACTCGTTTTACTCGTATTACTCGTTTTACTCGTATTACTCGTTTTACTCGTATTACTCGTTTTACTCGTATTACTCGTTTTACTCGTATTACTCGTTTTACTCGTATTACTCGTTTTACTCGTATTACTCGTTTTACTCGTATTACTCGTTTTACTCGTATTACTCGTTTTACTCGTATTACTCGTTTTACTCGTTTTACTCGTTTTACTCGTTTTTCTCGTTTTACTCGATTTTCTCGTTTTACTCGTTTTACTCGTTTTACTCGTTTTACTCGTTTTACTCGTTTTACTCGTTTTACTCGTTTTACTCGTTTTACTCGTTTACTCGTTTTACTCGTTTTACTCGTTTTACTCGTTTTACTCGTTTTACTCGTTTTACTCGTTTTACTCGTTTTACTCTTTTTTCTCGTTTTACTCGTTTTACTCGTTTTACTCGTTTTTCTCGTTTTACTCGTTTTACTCGTTTTACTCGTTTTACTCGTTTTACTCGTTTTACTCGTTTTACTCGTTTACTCGTTTTACTCGTTTACTCGTTTCACTCGTTTTACTAGTTTTTCTCGTTTTACTAGTTTTTCTCGTTTTACTCGTTTTACTCGTTTTACTCGTTTTACTCGTTTTACTCGTTTTACTCGTTTTACTAGTTTTACTCGTTTCACTCGTTTTACTCGTTTCACTCGTTTTACTCGTTTCACTCGTTTTACTCGTTTTACTCGTTTTGCTCGTTTTACTCGTTTTGCTCGTTTTACTCGTTTTGCTCGTATTACTCGTTTTACTCGTTTTACTCGTTTTACTCGTTTTACTCGTTTTACTCTTTTTTCTCGTTTTACTCGTTTTACTCGTTTTTCTCGTTTTACTCGTTTTACTCGTTTTACTCGTTTTACTCGTTTTACTCGTTTTACTAGTTTTTCTCGTTTTACTAGTTTTTCTCGTTTTACTCGTTTTACTCGTTTTACTCGTTTCACTCGTTACACTCGTTTCACTCGTTTTACTAGTTTTTCTCGTTTTACTAGTTTTTCTCGTTTTACTCGTTTTACTCGTTTTACTCGTTTTACTCGTTTTACTCGTTTTACTCGTTTTACTCGTTTCACTCGTTTTACTCGTTTCACTCGTTTTACTCGTTTCACTCGTTTTACTCGTTTTACTCGTTTTGCTCGTTTTACTCGTTTTGCTCGTATTACTCGTTTTACTCGTTTTACTCGTTTTACTCGTTTTACTCTTTTTTCTCGTTTTACTCGTTTTACTCGTTTTACTCGTTTTACTCGTTTTACTCGTTTTACCCGTTTTACTCGTTTTACTCGTTTTACTCGTTTTACTCGTTTTACTCGTTTTACTCGTTTTACTCGTATTACTCGTTTTACTCGTTTTACTCGTTTTACTCGTTTCACTCGTTTTACTCGTTTCACTCGTTTCACTCGTTTCACTCGTTTCACTCGTTTCACTCGTTTCACTCGTTTCACTCGTTTCACTCGTTTAACTCGTTTTACTCGTTTTACTCGTTTTACTCGTTTTACTCGTTTTACTCGTTTTACTCGTTTTACTCGTTTTACTCGTTTTACTCGTTTTACTCGTTTTACTCGTTTTACTCGTTTTACTCGTTTTACTCGTTTTACTCGTTTTACTCGTTTTACTCGTTTTACTCGTTTTACTCGTTTTACTCGTTTTACTCGTTTTACTCGTTTTACTCGTTTTATTCGTTTTACTCGTTTTACTCGTTTCACTCGTTTTACTCGTTTTACTCGTTTTACTAGTTTTACTCGTTTTACTCGTTTACCCGTTTTACTCGTTTTACTCGTTTTACTCGTTTTGCTCGTTTTGCTCGTTTTACTCGTTTTACTCGTTTTACTCGTTTTTCTCGTTTTACTCGTTTTACTCGTTTTACTCTTTTTTCTCGTTTTACTCGTTTCACTCGTTTTACTCGTTTTACTCGTTTTACTAGTTTTACTCGTTTTACTCGTTTACCCCGTTTTACTCGTTTTACTCGTTTTACTCGTTTTGCTCGTTTTGCTCGTTTTACTCGTTTTGCTCGTTTTACTCGTTTTGCTCGTATTACTCGTTTTACTCGTTTTACTCGTTTTACTCGTTTTACTCTTTTTTCTCGTTTTACTCGTTTTACTCGTTTTACTCGTTTTACTCGTTTTACCCGTTTTACTCGTTTTACTCGTTTTACTCGTTTTACACGTTTCACTCGTTTCACTCGTTTAACTCGTTTTACTCGTTTTACTCGTTTTACTCGTTTTACTCGTTTTACCCGTTTTACTCGTTTTACTCGTTTTAATCGTTTTACTCGTTTCACTCGTTTCACTCGTTTCACTCGTTTAACTCGTTTTACTCGTTTTACTCGTTTTACTCGTATTACTCGTTTTACTCGTTTTACTCGTTTTACTCGTTTTACTCGTTTTACTCGTTTTACTCGTTTTACTCGTTTCACTCGTTTCACTCGTTTCACTCGTTTCACTCGTTTAACTCGTTTTACTCGTTTTACTCGTTTTACTCGTTTTACTCGTTTTACTCGTTTTACTCGTTTTACTCGTTTTACTCGTTTTACTCGTATTACTCGTTTTACTCGTTTTACTCGTTTTACTCGTTTTACTCGTTTTACTCGTTTTACTCGTTTTACTCGTTTTACTCGTTTTACTCGTTTTACTCGTTTTATTCGTTTTATTCGTTTTACTCGTTTTACTCGTTTCACTCGTTTTACTCGTTTTACTCGTTTTACTAGTTTTACTCGTTTTACTCGTTTACCCGTTTTACTCGTTTTACTCGTTTTACTCGTTTTGCTCGTTTTACTCGTTTTACTCGTATTACTCGTTTTACTCGTATTACTCGTTTTACTCGTATTACTCGTTTTACTCGTATTACTCGTTTTACTCGTATTACTCGTTTTACTCGTATTACTCGTTTTACTCGTATTACTCGTTTTACTCGTTTTACTCGTTTTACTCGTTTTTCTCGTTTTACTCGATTTTCTCGTTTTACTCGTTTTACTCGTTTTACTCGTTTTACTCGTTTTACTCGTTTTACTCGTTTTACTCGTTTTACTCGTTTCACTCGTTACACTCGTTTCACTCGTTTTACTAGTTTTTCTCGTTTTACTAGTTTTTCTCGTTTTACTCGTTTTACTCGTTTTACTCGTTTTACTCGTTTTACTCGTTTTACTCGTTTCACTCGTTTTACTCGTTTCACTCGTTTTACTCGTTTCACGCGTTTTACTCGTTTTACTCGTTTTGCTCGTTTTACTCGTTTTGCTCGTATTACTCGTTTACTCGTTTTACTCGTTTTACTCGTTTTACTCGTTTTACTCTTTTTTCTCGTTTTACTCGTTTTACTCGTTTTACTCGTTTTTCTCGTTTTACTCGTTTTACTCGTTTTACTCGTTTTACTCGTTTTACTCGTTTACTCGTTTTACTCGTTTTACTCGTTTCACTCGTTACACTCGTTTCACTCGTTTTACTAGTTTTTCTCGTTTTACTAGTTTTTCTCGTTTTACTCGTTTTACTCGTTTTACTCGTTTTACTCGTTTTACTCGTTTTACTCGTTTTACTCGTTTTACTCGTTTTACTCGTTTTACTCGTTTTACTCGTTTCACTCGTTTTACTCGTTTCACTCGTTTTACTCGTTTCACTCGTTTTACTCGTTTCACTCGTTTTACTCGTTTTACTCGTTTTGCTCGTTTTACTCGTTTTGCTCGTATTACTCGTTTTACTCGTTTTACTCGTTTTACTCGTTTTACTCGTTTTACTCGTATTACTCGTTTTACTCTTTTTTCTCGTTTTACTCGTTTTACTCGTTTTACTCGTTTTACTAGTTTTACTCGTTTTACTCGTTTTACTCGTTTTACTCGTATTACTCGTTTTACTCGTATTACTCGTTTTACTCGTATTACTCGTTTTACTCGTATTACTCGTTTTACTCGTATTACTCGTTTTACTCGTATTACTCGTTTTACTCGTATTACTCGTTTTACTCGTATTACTCGTTTTACTCGTATTACTCGTTTTACTCGTATTACTCGTTTTACTCGTATTACTCGTTTTACTCGTTTTACTCGTTTTTCTCGTTTTACTCGATTTTCTCGTTTTACTCGTTTTACTCGTTTTACTCGTTTTACTCGTTTTACTCGTTTTACTCGTTTTACTCGTTTTACTCGTTTTACTCGTTTACTCGTTTTACTCGTTTTACTCGTTTTACTCGTTTTACTCGTTTTACTCGTTTTACTCGTTTACTCGTTTTACTCGTTTTACTCGTTTCACTCGTTACACTCGTTTCACTCGTTTTACTAGTTTTTCTCGTTTTACTAGTTTTTCTCGTTTTACTCGTTTTACTCGTTTTACTCGTTTTACTCGTTTTACTCGTTTTACTCGTTTTACTCGTTTCACTCGTTTTACTCGTTTTACTAGTTTTTCTCGTTTTACTCGTTTCACTCGTTTTACTCGTTTCACGCGTTTTACTCGTTTTACTCGTTTTGCTCGTTTTACTCGTTTTGCTCGTATTACTCGTTTTACTCGTTTTACTCGTTTTACTCGTTTTTCTCGTTTTACTCGTTTTACTCGTTTTACTCGTTTTACTCGTTTTACTCGTTTTACTCGTTTTACTCGTTTACTCGTTTTACTCGTTTTACTCGTTTCACTCGTTACACTCGTTTCACTCGTTACACTCGTTTCACTCGTTTTACTAGTTTTTCTCGTTTTACTAGTTTTTCTCGTTTTACTCGTTTTACTCGTTTTACTCGTTTTACTCGTTTTACTCGTTTTACTCGTTTTACTCGTTTTACTCGTTTTACTCGTTTCACTCGTTTTACTCGTTTCACTCGTTTTACTCGTTTCACTCGTTTTACTCGTTTTACTCGTTTTGCTCGTTTTACTCGTTTTGCTCGTATTACTCGTTTTACTCGTTTTACTCGTTTTACTCGTTTTACTCGTTTTACTCGTATTACTCGTTTTACTCTTTTTTCTCGTTTTACTCGTTTTACTCGTTTTACTCGTTTTACTAGTTTTACTCGTTTTACTCGTTTTACTCGTTTTACTCGTATTACTCGTTTTACTCGTATTACTCGTTTTACTCGTATTACTCGTTTTACTCGTATTACTCGTTTTACTCGTATTACTCGTTTTACTCGTATTACTCGTTTTACTCGTATTACTCGTTTTACTCGTATTACTCGTTTTACTCGTATTACTCGTTTTACTCGTATTACTCGTTTTACTCGTATTACTCGTTTTACTCGTTTTACTCGTTTTACTCGTTTTTCTCGTTTTACTCGATTTTCTCGTTTTACTCGTTTTACTCGTTTTACTCGTTTTACTCGTTTTACTCGTTTTACTCGTTTTACTCGTTTTACTCGTTTTACTCGTTTTACTCGTTTACTCGTTTTACTCGTTTTACTCGTTTTACTCGTTTTACTCGTTTTACTCGTTTTACTCGTTTACTCGTTTTACTCGTTTTACTCGTTTCACTCGTTACACTCGTTTCACTCGTTTTACTAGTTTTTCTCGTTTTACTAGTTTTTCTCGTTTTACTCGTTTTACTCGTTTTACTCGTTTTACTCGTTTTACTCGTTTTACTCGTTTTACTCGTTTCACTCGTTTTACTCGTTTCACTCGTTTTACTCGTTTCACTCGTTTTACTCGTTTTACTCGTTTTACTCGTTTTGCTCGTTTTACTCGTTTTGCTCGTATTACTCGTTTTACTCGTTTTACTCGTTTTACTCGTTTTACTCTTTTTTCTCGTTTTACTCGTTTTACCCGTTTTACTCGTTTTACTCGTTTTACTCGTTTTACTCGTTTTACTCGTTTTACTCGTTTTACTCGTATTACTCGTTTTACTCGTTTTACTCGTTTTACTCGTTTTACTCGTTTTACTCGTTTTACTCGTTTTACTCGTTTTACTCGTTTTACTCGTTTTACTCGTTTTACTCGTTTTACTCGTTTTACTCGTTTCACTCGTTTTACTAGTTTTTCTCGTTTTACTAGTTTTTCTCGTTTTACTCGTTTTACTCGTTTTACTCGTTTTACTCGTTTTACTCGTTTTACTCGTTTTACTCGTTTCACTCGTTTTACTCGTTTCACTCGTTTTACTCGTTTCACTCGTTTTACTCGTTTTACTCGTTTTGCTCGTTTTACTCGTTTTGCTCGTATTACTCGTTTTGCTCGTTTTACTCGTTTTACTCGTTTTACTCGTTTTACTCTTTTTTCTCGTTTTACTCGTTTTACTCGTTTTACTCGTTTTACTCGTTTTACTCGTTTTACCCGTTTTACTCGTTTTACTCGTTTTACTCGTTTTACTCGTTTTACTCGTTTTACTCGTTTTACTCGTATTACTCGTTTTACTCGTTTTACTCGTTTTACTCGTTTTACTCGTTTCACTCGTTTTACTCGTTTCACTCGTTTCACTCGTTTCACTCGTTTCACTCGTTTAACTCGTTTTACTCGTTTTACTCGTTTTACTCGTTTTACTCGTTTTACTCGTTTTACTCGTTTTACTCGTTTTACTCGTTTTACTCGTTTTACTCGTTTTACTCGTTTTACTCGTTTTACTCGTTTTACTCGTTTTACTCGTTTTACTCGTTTTACTCGTTTTACTCGTTTTACTCGTTTTACTCGTTTTACTCGTTTTACTCGTTTTACTCGTTTTACTCGTTTTACTAGTTTTACTCGTTTTACTCGTTTTACTCGTTTTACTCGTTTTATTCGTTTTACTCGTTTTACTCGTTTCACTCGTTTTACTCGTTTTACTCGTTTTACTAGTTTTACTCGTTTTACTCGTTTACCCGTTTTACTCGTTTTACTCGTTTTACTCGTTTTGCTCGTTTTGCTCGTTTTACTCGTTTTACTCGTTTTACTCGTTTTACTCGTTTTTCTCGTTTTACTCGTTTTACTCGTTTTACTCTTTTTTCTCGTTTTACTCGTTTCACTCGTTTTACTCGTTTTACTCGTTTTACTAGTTTTACTCGTTTTACTCGTTTACCCGTTTTACTCGTTTTACTCGTTTTACTCGTTTTGCTCGTTTTGCTCGTTTTACTCGTTTTGCTCGTATTACTCGTTTTACTCGTTTTACTCGTTTTACTCGTTTTACACTTTTTTCTCGTTTTACTCGTTTTACTCGTTTTACTCGTTTTACTCGTTTTACCCGTTTTACTCGTTTTACTCGTTTTACTCGTTTTACACGTTTCACTCGTTTCACTCGTTTCACTCGTTTAACTCGTTTTACTCGTTTTACTCGTTTTACTCGTATTACTCGTTTTACTCGTTTTACTCGTTTTACTCGTTTTACTCGTTTTACTCGTTTCACTCGTTTCACTCGTTTCACTCGTTTCACTCGTTTAACTCGTTTTACTCGTTTTACTCGTTTTACTCGTTTTACTCGTTTTACTCGTTTTACTCGTTTTACTCGTTTTACTCGTATTACTCGTTTTACTCGTTTTACTCGTTTTACTCGTTTTACTCGTTTTGCTCGTTTTGCTCGTTTTACTCGTTTTGCTCGTTTTACTCGTTTTACTCGTTTTACTCGTTTTACTCTTTTTTCTCGTTTTACTCGTTTTACTCGTTTTACTCGTTTTACTAGTTTTACTAGTTTTACTCGTTTTACTCGTTTTACTCGTTTTACTCGTTTTACTCGTTTTACTCGTTTTACTCGTTTTACTCGTTTTACTCGTATTACTCGTTTTACTCGTATTACTCGTTTTACTCGTATTACTCGTTTTACTCGTATTACTCGTTTTACTCGTATTACTCGTTTTACTCGTATTACTCGTTTTACTCGTATTACTCGTTTTACTCGTATTACTCGTTTTACTCGTATTACTCGTTTTACTCGTATTACTCGTTTTACTCGTTTTACTCGTTTTACTCGTTTTTCTCGTTTTACTCGATTTTCTCGTTTTACTCGTTTTACTCGTTTTACTCGATTTACTCGTTTTACTCGTTTTACTCGTTTTACTCGTTTTACTCGTTTTACTCGTTTACTCGTTTTACTCGTTTTACTCGTTTCACTCGTTTTACTAGTTTTTCTCGTTTTACTAGTTTTTCTCGTTTTACTCGTTTTACTCGTTTTACTCGTTTTACTCGTTTTACTCGTTTTACTCGTTTCACTCGTTTTACTCGTTTCACTCGTTTTACTCGTTTCACTCGTTTTACTCGTTTTACTCGTTTTGCTCGTTTTACTCGTTTTGCTCGTATTACTCGTTTTACTCGTTTTACTCGTTTTACTCGTTTTACTCGTTTTACTCTTTTTTCTCGTTTTACTCGTTTTACTCGTTTTACTCGTTTTTCTCGTTTTACTCGTTTTACTCGTTTTACTCGTTTTACTCGTTTTACTCGTTTTACTCGTTTACTCGTTTTACTCGTTTTACTCGTTTCACTCGTTACACTCGTTTCACTCGTTACACTCGTTTCACTCGTTTTACTAGTTTTTCTCGTTTTACTAGTTTTTCTCGTTTTACTCGTTTTTCTCGTTTTACTAGTTTTTCTCGTTTTACTCGTTTTACTCGTTTTACTCGTTTTACTCGTTTTACTCGTTTTACTCGTTTTACTCGTTTTACTCGTTTCACTCGTTTTACTCGTTTCACTCGTTTTACTCGTTTTACTCGTTTTACACGTTTCACTCGTTTCACTCGTTTAACTCGTTTTACTCGTTTTACTCGTTTTACTCGTTTTACTCGTTTTACCCGTTTTACTCGTTTTACTCGTTTTAATCGTTTTACTCGTTTCACTCGTTTCACTCGTTTCACTCGTTTCACTCGTTTCACTCGTTTAACTCGTTTTACTCGTTTTACTCGTTTTACTCGTTTTACTCGTTTTACTCGTATTACTCGTTTTACTCGTTTTACTCGTTTTACTCGTTTTACTCGTTTTACTCGTTTCACTCGTTTCACTCGTTTAACTCGTTTTACTCGTTTTACTCGTTTTACTCGTTTTACTCGTTTTACTCGTTTTACTCGTTTTACTCGTTTTACTCGTTTTACTCGTATTACTCGTTTTACTCGTTTTACTCGTTTTACTCGTTTTACTCGTTTTACTCGTTTTACTCGTTTTACTCGTTTTACTCGTTTTACTCGTTTTACTCGTTTTACTCGTTTTACTCGTTTTACTCGTTTTACTCGTTTTATTCGTTTTATTCGTTTTACTCGTTTTACTCGTTTCACTCGTTTTACTCGTTTTACTCGTTTTACTAGTTTTACTCGTTTTACTCGTTTACCCGTTTTACTCGTTTTACTCGTTTTACTCGTTTTACTCGTTTTGCTCGTTTTGCTCGTTTTACTCGTTTTGCTCGTTTTACTCGTTTTACTCGTTTTACTCTTTTTTCTCGTTTTACTCGTTTTACTCGTTTTACTCGTTTTACTAGTTTTACTAGTTTTACTCGTTTTACTCGTTTTACTCGTTTTACTCGTTTTACTCGTTTTACTCGTATTACTCGTTTTACTCGTATTACTCGTTTTACTCGTATTACTCGTTTTACTCGTATTACTCGTTTTACTCGTATTACTCGTTTTACTCGTATTACTCGTTTTACTCGTATTACTCGTTTTACTCGTATTACTCGTTTTACTCGTTTTACTCGTTTTACTCGTTTTTCTCGTTTTACTCGATTTTCTCGTTTTACTCGTTTTACTCGTTTTACTCGTTTTACTCGTTTTACTCGTTTTACTCGTTTTACTCGTTTTACTCGTTTTACTCGTTTACTCGTTTTACTCGTTTTACTCGTTTTACTCGTTTCACTCGTTACACTCGTTTCACTCGTTTTACTAGTTTTTCTCGTTTTACTAGTTTTTCTCGTTTTACTCGTTTTACTCGTTTTACTCGTTTTACTCGTTTTACTCGTTTTACTCGTTTCACTCGTTTTACTCGTTTCACTCGTTTTACTCGTTTCACTCGTTTTACTCGTTTTACTCGTTTTGCTCGTTTTACTCGTTTTGCTCGTATTACTCGTTTTACTCGTTTTACTCGTTTTACTCGTTTTACTCGTTTTACTCTTTTTTCTCGTTTTACTCGTTTTACTCGTTTTACTCGTTTTTCTCGTTTTACTCGTTTTACTCGTTTTACTCGTTTTACTCGTTTTACTCGTTTTACTCGTTTACTCGTTTTACTCGTTTTACTCGTTTCACTCGTTTTACTAGTTTTTCTCGTTTTACTAGTTTTTCTCGTTTTACTCGTTTTACTCGTTTTACTCGTTTCACTCGTTTCACTCGTTTTACTCGTTTTACTCGTTTTACTCGTTTTACTCGTTTCACTCGTTTTACTCGTTTCACTCGTTTTACTCGTTTCACTCGTTTTACTCGTTTCACTCGTTTTACTCGTTTTACTCGTTTTGCTCGTTTTACTCGTTTTGCTCGTATTACTCGTTTTACTCGTTTTACTCGTTTTACTCGTTTTACTCGTTTTACTCGTTTTACTCGTATTACTCGTTTTACTCGTTTTACTCGTTTTACTCGTTTTACTCGTTTTACTCGTTTTACTCGTATTACTCGTTTTACTCGTTTTACTCGTTTTACTCGTTTTACTCGTTTTACTCGTTTTACTCGTTTTACTCGTTTTACTCGTTTTACTCGTTTTACTCGTTTTACTCGTTTTACTCGTTTTACTCGTTTTACTCGTTTTATTCGTTTTACTCGTTTTACTCGTTTCACTCGTTTTACTCGTTTTACTCGTTTTACTAGTTTTACTAGTTTTACTCGTTTTACTCGTTTACCCGTTTTACTCGTTTTACTCGTTTTACTCGTTTTACTCGTTTTGCTCGTTTTGCTCGTTTTACTCGTTTTGCTCGTTTTACTCGTTTTACTCGTTTTACTCTTTTTTCTCGTTTTACTCGTTTTACTCGTTTTACTCGTTTTACTAGTTTTACTAGTTTTACTCGTTTTACTCGTTTTACTCGTTTTACTCGTTTTACTCGTTTTACTCGTTTTACTCGTTTTACTCGTTTTACTCGTATTACTCGTTTTACTCGTATTACTCGTTTTACTCGTATTACTCGTTTTACTCGTATTACTCGTTTTACTCGTATTACTCGTTTTACTCGTTTTACTCGTTTTACTCGTTTTTCTCGTTTTACTCGATTTTCTCGTTTTACTCGTTTTACTCGTTTTACTCGTTTTACTCGTTTTACTCGTTTTACTCGTTTTACTCGTTTTACTCGTTTTACTCGTTTACTCGTTTTACTCGTTTTACTCGTTTTACTCGTTTCACTCGTTACACTCGTTTCACTCGTTTTACTAGTTTTTCTCGTTTTACTAGTTTTTCTCGTTTTACTCGTTTTACTCGTTTTACTCGTTTTACTCGTTTTACTCGTTTCACTCGTTTTACTCGTTTCACTCGTTTTACTCGTTTCACTCGTTTTACTCGTTTTACTCGTTTTGCTCGTTTTACTCGTTTTGCTCGTATTACTCGTTTTACTCGTTTTACTCGTTTTACTCGTTTTACTCGTTTTACTCTTTTTTCTCGTTTTACTCGTTTTACTCGTTTTTCTCGTTTTACTCGTTTTACTCGTTTTACTCGTTTTACTCGTTTTACTCGTTTACTCGTTTTACTCGTTTTACTCGTTTCACTCGTTTTACTAGTTTTTCTCGTTTTACTAGTTTTTCTCGTTTTACTCGTTTTACTCGTTTTACTCGTTTTACTCGTTTTACTCGTTTTACTCGTTTTACTCGTTTTACTCGTTTTACTCGTTTTACTCGTTTCACTCGTTTTACTCGTTTCACTCGTTTTACTCGTTTCACTCGTTTTACTCGTTTCACTCGTTTTACTCGTTTCACTCGTTTTACTCGTTTTACTCGTTTTGCTCGTTTTACTCGTTTTGCTCGTATTACTCGTTTTACTCGTTTTACTCGTTTTACTCGTTTTACTCGTATTACTCGTTTTACTCTTTTTTCTCGTTTTACTCGTTTTACTCGTTTTACTCGTTTTACTAGTTTTACTCGTTTTATTCGTTTTACTCGTTTTACTCGTATTACTCGTTTTACTCGTATTACTCGTTTTACTCGTATTACTCGTTTTACTCGTATTACTCGTTTTACTCGTATTACTCGTTTTACTCGTATTACTCGTTTTACTCGTATTACTCGTTTTACTCGTATTACTCGTTTTACTCGTATTACTCGTTTTACTCGTATTACTCGTTTTACTCGTTTTACTCGTTTTACTCGTTTTTCTCGTTTTACTCGATTTTCTCGTTTTACTCGTTTTACTCGTTTTACTCGTTTTACTCGTTTTACTCGTTTTACTCGTTTTACTCGTTTTACTCGTTTTACTCGTTTTACTCGTTTTACTCGTTTACTCGTTTTACTCGTTTTACTCGTTTCACTCGTTACACTCGTTTCACTCGTTTTACTAGTTTTTCTCGTTTTACTAGTTTTTCTCGTTTTACTCGTTTTACTCGTTTTACTCGTTTTACTCGTTTTACTCGTTTCACTCGTTTTACTCGTTTCACTCGTTTTACTCGTTTCACTCGTTTTACTCGTTTCACTCGTTTTACTCGTTTCACTCGTTTTACTCGTTTTACTCGTTTTGCTCGTTTTACTCGTTTTGCTCGTATTACTCGTTTTACTCGTTTTACTCGTTTTACTCGTTTTACTCGTTTTACTCGTTTACTCGTTTTACTCGTTTTACTCGTTTCACTCGTTTTACTAGTTTTTCTCGTTTTACTAGTTTTTCTCGTTTTACTCGTTTTACTCGTTTTACTCGTTTTACTCGTTTTACTCGTTTTACTCGTTTTACTCGTTTTACTCGTTTCACTCGTTTTACTCGTTTCACTCGTTTTACTCGTTTTACTCGTTTTGCTCGTTTTACTCGTTTTGCTCGTATTACTCGTTTTGCTCGTATTACTCGTTTTACTCGTTTTACTCGTTTTACTCGTTTTACTCTTTTTTCTCGTTTTACTCGTTTTACTCGTTTTACTCGTTTTACTCGTTTTACTCGTTTTACTCGTTTTACTCGTTTTACCCGTTTTACTCGTTTTACTCGTTTTACTCGTTTTACTCGTTTTACTCGTTTTACTCGTTTTACTCGTTTTACTCGTATTACTCGTTTTACTCGTTTTACTCGTTTCACTCGTTTTACTCGTTTCACTCGTTTCACTCGTTTCACTCGTTTCACTCGTTTCACTCGTTTCACTCGTTTAACTCGTTTTACTCGTTTTACTCGTTTTACTCGTTTTACTCGTTTTACTCGTTTTACTCGTTTTACTCGTTTTACTCGTTTTACTCGTTTTACTCGTTTTACTCGTTTTACTCGTTTTACTCGTTTTACTCGTTTTACTCGTTTTACTCGTTTTACTCGTTTTACTCGTTTTACTCGTTTTACTCGTTTTACTCGTTTTACTCGTTTTACTCGTTTTACTCGTTTTACTCGTTTTACTCGTTTTACTCGTTTTATTCGTTTTACTCGTTTTACTCGTTTCACTCGTTTTACTCGTTTTACTCGTTTTACTAGTTTTACTCGTTTTACTCGTTTACCCGTTTTACTCGTTTTACTCGTTTTACTCGTTTTGCTCGTTTTGCTCGTTTTACTCGTTTTACTCGTTTTACTCGTTTTTCTCGTTTTACTCGTTTTACTCGTTTTACTCTTTTTTCTCGTTTTACTCGTTTTACTCGTTTTACTAGTTTTACTCGTTTTACTCGTTTACCCGTTTTACTCGTTTTTCTCGTTTTACTCGTTTTACTCGTTTTACTCGTTTTACTCGTTTTACCCGTTTTACTCGTTTTACTCGTTTTACTCGTTTTACACGTTTCACTCGTTTCACTCGTTTCACTCGTTTAACTCGTTTTACTCGTTTTACTCGTTTTACTCGTATTACTCGTTTTACTCGTTTTACTCGTTTTACTCGTTTTACTCGTTTTACTCGTTTCACTCGTTTCACTCGTTTAACTCGTTTTACTCGTTTTACTCGTTTTACTCGTTTTACTCGTTTTACTCGTTTTACTCGTTTTACTCGTTTTACTCGTTTTACTCGTATTACTCGTTTTACTCGTTTTACTCGTTTTACTCGTTTTACTCGTTTTACTCGTTTTACTCGTTTTACTCGTTTTACTCGTTTTACTCGTTTTACTCGTTTTACTCGTTTTACTCGTTTTACTCGTTTTACTCGTTTTATTCGTTTTATTCGTTTTACTCGTTTTACTCGTTTCACTCGTTTTACTCGTTTTACTCGTTTTACTAGTTTTACTCGTTTTACTCGTTTACCCGTTTTACTCGTTTTACTCGTTTTACTCGTTTTACTCGTTTTGCTCGTTTTGCTCGTTTTACTCGTTTTGCTCGTTTTACTCGTTTTACTCGTTTTACTCTTTTTTCTCGTTTTACTCGTTTTACTCGTTTTACTCGTTTTACTAGTTTTACTAGTTTTACTCGTTTTACTCGTTTTACTCGTTTTACTCGTTTTACTCGTTTTACTCGTTTTACTCGTTTTACTCGTTTTACTCGTTTTACTCGTTTTACTCGTTTTACTCGTATTACTCGTTTTACTCGTATTACTCGTTTTACTCGTATTACTCGTTTTACTCGTATTACTCGTTTTACTCGTATTACTCGTTTTACTCGTATTACTCGTTTTACTCGTATTACTCGTTTTACTCGTTTTACTCGTTTTACTCGTTTTACTCGTTTTACTCGTTTTTCTCGTTTTACTCGATTTTCTCGTTTTACTCGTTTTACTCGTTTTACTCGTTTTACTCGTTTTACTCGTTTTACTCGTTTTACTCGTTTTACTCGTTTACTCGTTTTACTCGTTTTACTCGTTTCACTCGTTACACTCGTTTCACTCGTTTTACTAGTTTTTCTCGTTTTACTAGTTTTTCTCGTTTTACTCGTTTTACTCGTTTTACTCGTTTTACTCGTTTTACTCGTTTTACTCGTTTCACTCGTTTTACTCGTTTCACTCGTTTTACTCGTTTCACTCGTTTTACTCGTTTTACTCGTTTTGCTCGTTTTACTCGTTTTGCTCGTATTACTCGTTTTACTCGTTTTACTCGTTTTACTCGTTTTACTCGTTTTACTCTTTTTTCTCGTTTTACTCGTTTTACTCGTTTTACTCGTTTTTCTCGTTTTACTCGTTTTACTCGTTTTACTCGTTTTACTCGTTTTACTCGTTTTACTCGTTTTACTCGTTTACTCGTTTTACTCGTTTTACTCGTTTCACTCGTTACACTCGTTTCACTCGTTTTACTAGTTTTTCTCGTTTTACTAGTTTTTCTCGTTTTACTCGTTTTACTCGTTTTACTCGTTTTACTCGTTTTACTCGTTTTACTCGTTTTACTCGTTTTACTCGTTTTACTCGTTTCACTCGTTTTACTCGTTTCACTCGTTTTACTCGTTTCACTCGTTTTACTCGTTTTACTCGTTTTGCTCGTTTTACTCGTTTTGCTCGTATTACTCGTTTTACTCGTTTTACTCGTTTTACTCGTTTTACTCGTTTTACTCGTATTACTCGTTTTACTCTTTTTTCTCGTTTTACTCGTTTTACTCGTTTTACTCGTTTTACTAGTTTTACTCGTTTTATTCGTTTTACTCGTTTTACTCGTATTACTCGTTTTACTCGTATTACTCGTTTTACTCGTATTACTCGTTTTACTCGTATTACTCGTTTTACTCGTATTACTCGTTTTACTCGTATTACTCGTTTTACTCGTATTACTCGTTTTACTCGTATTACTCGTTTTACTCGTATTACTCGTTTTACTCGTATTACTCGTTTTACTCGTTTTACTCGTTTTACTCGTTTTACTCGTTTTTCTCGTTTTACTCGATTTTCTCGTTTTACTCGTTTTACTCGTTTTACTCGTTTTACTCGTTTTACTCGTTTTACTCGTTTTACTCGTTTTACTCGTTTTACTCGTTTTACTCGTTTACTCGTTTTACTCGTTTTACTCGTTTCACTCGTTACACTCGTTTCACTCGTTTTACTAGTTTTTCTCGTTTTACTCGTTTTACTCGTTTTACTCGTTTTACTCGTTTTACTCGTTTTACTCGTTTCACTCGTTTTACTCGTTTCACTCGTTTTACTCGTTTCACTCGTTTTACTCGTTTTACTCGTTTTGCTCGTTTTACTCGTTTTGCTCGTATTACTCGTTTTACTCGTTTTACTCGTTTTACTCGTTTTACTCGTTTTACTCTTTTTTCTCGTTTTACTCGTTTTACTCGTTTTACTCGTTTTTCTCGTTTTACTCGTTTTACTCGTTTTACTCGTTTTACTCGTTTTACTCGTTTTACTCTTTTTTCTCGTTTTACTCGTTTTACTCGTTTTACTCGTTTTTCTCGTTTTACTCGTTTTACTCGTTTTACTCGTTTTACTCGTTTTACTCGTTTTACTCGTTTACTCGTTTTACTCGTTTTACTCGTTTCACTCGTTACACTCGTTTCACTCGTTTTACTAGTTTTTCTCGTTTTACTAGTTTTTCTCGTTTTACTCGTTTTACTCGTTTTACTCGTTTTACTCGTTTTACTCGTTTTACTCGTTTTACTCGTTTTACTCGTTTCACTCGTTTTACTCGTTTTACTCGTTTTACTCGTTTTACTCGTTTTACTCGTTTTACTCGTTTTACTCGTTTTACTCGTTTTACTCGTTTTACTCGTTTTACTCGTTTTACTCGTTTTACTCGTTTTACTCGTTTTATTCGTTTTACTCGTTTTACTCGTTTCACTCGTTTTACTCGTTTTACTCGTTTTACTAGTTTTACTCGTTTTACTCGTTTACCCGTTTTACTCGTTTTACTCGTTTTACTCGTTTTGCTCGTTTTGCTCGTTTTACTCGTTTTGCTCGTTTTACTCGTTTTACTCGTTTTACTCTTTTTTCTCGTTTTACTCGTTTTACTCGTTTTACTAGTTTTACTAGTTTTACTAGTTTTACTCGTTTTACTCGTTTTACTCGTTTTACTCGTTTTACTCGTTTTACTCGTTTTACTCGTTTTACTCGTTTTGCTCGTTTTACTCGTTTTGCTCGTATTACTCGTTTTACTCGTATTACTCGTTTTACTCGTATTACTCGTATTACTCGTTTTACTCGTATTACTCGTTTTACTCGTATTACTCGTTTTACTCGTATTACTCGTTTTACTCGTTTTACTCGTTTTACTCGTTTTTCTCGTTTTTCTCGTTTTACTCGTTTTTCTCGTTTTACTCGTTTTACTCGTTTTACTCGTTTTACTCGTTTTACTCGTTTTACTCGTTTTACTCGTTTTACTCGTTTTACTCGTTTTACTCGTTTCACTCGTTACACTCGTTTCACTCGTTTTACTAGTTTTTCTCGTTTTACTAGTTTTTCTCGTTTTACTCGTTTTACTCGTTTTACTCGTTTTACTCGTTTTACTCGTTTTACTCGTTTTACTCGTTTTACTCGTTTTACTCGTTTTACTCGTTTTACTCGTTTTACTCGTTTTACTCGTTTTACTCGTTTTACTCGTTTTACTCGTTTCACTCGTTTTACTCGTTTCACTCGTTTTACTCGTTTTACTCGTTTTGCTCGTTTTACTCGTTTTGCTCGTATTACTCGTTTTACTCGTTTTACTCGTTTTACTCGTTTTACTCTTTTTTCTCGTTTTACTCGTTTTACTCGTTTTACTCGTTTTACTCGTTTTACTCGTTTTACCCGTTTTACTCGTTTTACTCGTTTTACTCGTTTTACTCGTTTTACTCGTTTTACTCGTTTTACTCGTTTTACTCGTTTCACTCGTTTCACTCGTTTGACTCGTTTCACTCGTTTCACTCGTTTCACTCGTTTAACTCGTTTTACTCGTATTACTCGTTTTACTCGTTTTACTCGTTTTACTCGTTTTACCCGTATTACTCGTTTTACTCGTTTTACTCGTTTTACTCGTATTACTCGTTTTACTCGTTTTACTCGTTTTACTCGGTTTACTCGTTTTACTCGTTTTACTCGTATTACTCGTTTTACTCGTTTTACTCGTATTACTCGTTTTACTCGTATTACTCGTTTTACTCGTATTACTCGTTTTACTCGTTTTACTCGTTTTACTCGTATTACTCGTTTTACTCGTATTACTCGTTTTACTCGTATTACTCGTTTTACTCGTTTTACTCGTTTTACTCGTTTTTCTCGTTTTACTCGTTTTACTCGTTTTACTCGTTTTACTCGTTTTACTCGTTTTACTCGTTTTACTCGTTTTACTCGTTTCACTCGTTTTACTAGTTTTTCTCGTTTTACTCGTTTTACTCGTTTTACTCGTTTTACTCGTTTTACTCGTTTTTCTCGTTTTACTCGTTTTGCTCGTTTTACTCGTTTTACTCGTTTTACTCGTATTACTCGTATTACTCGTTTTACTCGTTTTACTCGTTTTACTCGTATTACTCGTTTTACTCGTTTTTCTCGTTTTACTCGTTTTACTCGTTTTACTCGTTTTACTCGTTTTACTCGTTTTACTCGTTTTACTCGTTTTACTCGTTTCACTCGTTTCACTCGTTTCACTCGTTTCACTCGTTTGACTCGTTTCACTCGTTTCACTCGTTTCACTCGTTTCACTCGTTTTACTCGTTTTACTCGTATTACTCGTTTTACTCGTATTACTCGTATTACTCGTTTTACTCGTTTTACTCGTTTTACTCGTTTTACTCGTATTACTCGTTTTACTCGTATTACTCGTTTTACTCGTTTTACTCGTTTTACTCGTTTTTCTCGTTTTACTCGTTTTACTCGTTTTACTCGTTTTACTCGTTTTACTCGTTTTACTCGTTTTACTCGTTTCACTCGTTTTACTAGTTTTTCTCGTTTTACTCGTTTTACTCGTTTTACTCGTTTTACTCGTTTTACTCGTTTTACTCGTTTCACTCGTTTTACTCGTTTCACTCGTTTTACTCGTTTTACTCGTTTTACTCGTTTTACTCGTTTTACTCGTTTTACTCGTTTTACTCGTATTACTCGTTTTACTCGTTTTACTCGTTTTACTCGTTTTACTCGTTTTACTCGTTTCACTCGTTTCACTCGTTTCACTCGTTTCACTCGTTTCACTCGTTTTACTCGTTTCACTCGTTTTACTCGTTTCACTCGTTTTACTCGTTTCACTCGTTTTACTCGTTTCACTCGTTTTACTCGTTTGACTCGTTTTACTCGTTTGACTCGTTTTGCTCGTTTTACTCGTTTTGCTCGTTTTACTCGTTTTACTCGTTTTACTCGTTTTACTCGTTTTACTCGTTTTACTCTTTTTACTCGTTTTACTCGTTTTACTCGTTTTACTCGTTTTACTCGTTTTACTCGTTTTACTCGTTTTACTCGTTTTACTCGTTTTACTCGTTTTACTCGTATTACTCGTTTTACTCGTATTACTCGTTTTACTCGTATTACTCGTTTTACTCGTATTACTCGTTTTACTCGTTTTACTCGTTTTACTCGTATTACTCGTTTTACTCGTATTACTCGTTTTACTCGTATTACTCGTTTTACTCGTATTACTCGTTTTACTCGTATTACTCGTTTTACTCGTATTACTCGTTTTACTCGTATTACTCGTTTTACTCGTATTACTCGTTTTACTCGTATTACTCGTTTGACTCGTTTTACTCGTTTTACTCGTTTTTCTCGTTTTACTCGTTTTACTCGTTTTACTCGTTTTACTCGTTTTACTCGTTTTACTCGTTTACTCGTTTTACTCGTTTTACTCGTTTTACTCGTTTCACTCGTTACACTCGTTTCACTCGTTTTACTAGTTTTTCTCGTTTTACTAGTTTTTCTCGTTTTACTCGTTTTACTCGTTTTACTCGTTTTACTCGTTTTACTCGTTTTACTCGTTTTACTCGTTTTACTCGTTTCACTCGTTTTACTCGTTTCACTCGTTTTACTCGTTTCACTCGTTTTACTCGTTTCACTCGTTTTGCTCGTTTTACTCGTTTTGCTCGTTTTACTCGTTTTGCTCGTATTACTCGTTTTACTCGTTTTACTCGTTTTACTCGTTTTACTCGTTTTACTCGTATTACTCGTTTTACTCTTTTTTCTCGTTTTACTCGTTTTACTCGTTTTACTCGTTTTACTAGTTTTACTCGTTTTATTCGTTTTACTCGTTTTACTCGTATTACTCGTTTTACTCGTATTACTCGTTTTACTCGTATTACTCGTTTTACTCGTATTACTCGTTTTACTCGTATTACTCGTTTTACTCGTATTACTCGTTTTACTCGTATTACTCGTTTTACTCGTATTACTCGTTTTACTCGTATTACTCGTTTTACTCGTATTACTCGTTTTACTCGTTTTACTCGTTTTACTCGTTTTTCTCGTTTTACTCGTTTTACTCGTTTTACTCGTTTTACTCGTTTTACTCGTTTTACTCGTTTTACTCGTTTTACTCGTTTTACTCGTTTTACTCGTTTTACTCGTTTTACTCGTTTACTCGTTTTACTCGTTTTACTCGTTTCACTCGTTACACTCGTTTCACTCGTTTTACTAGTTTTTCTCGTTTTACTAGTTTTTCTCGTTTTACTCGTTTTACTCGTTTTACTCGTTTTACTCGTTTTACTCGTTTTACTCGTTTTACTCGTTTTACTCGTTTCACTCGTTTTACTCGTTTCACTCGTTTTACTCGTTTCACTCGTTTTACTCGTTTCACTCGTTTTACTCGTTTCACTCGTTTTACTCGTTTCACTCGTTTTACTCGTTTCACTCGTTTTACTCGTTTCACTCGTTTTACTCGTTTTACTCGTTTTGCTCGTTTTACTCGTTTTGCTCGTATTACTCGTTTTACTCGTTTTACTCGTTTTACTCGTTTTACTCGTTTTACTCGTTTTACTCGTTTACTCGTTTTACTCGTTTTACTCGTTTCACTCGTTACACTCGTTTCACTCGTTTTACTAGTTTTTCTCGTTTTACTCGTTTTACTCGTTTTACTCGTTTTACTCGTTTTACTCGTTTCACTCGTTTTACTCGTTTCACTCGTTTTACTCGTTTCACTCGTTTTGCTCGTTTTACTCGTTTTGCTCGTATTACTCGTTTTACTCGTTTTACTCGTTTTACTCGTTTTACTCTTTTTTCTCGTTTTACTCGTTTTACTCGTTTTACTCGTTTTACTCGTTTTACTCGTTTTACCCGTTTTACTCGTTTTACTCGTTTTACTCGTTTTACTCGTTTTACTCGTTTTACTCGTTTTACTCGTATTACTCGTTTTACTCGTTTTACTCGTTTTACTCGTTTTACTCGTTTCACTCGTTTTACTCGTTTCACTCGTTTCACTCGTTTCACTCGTTTTACTCGTTTCACTCGTTTCACTCGTTTCACTCGTTTCACTCGTTTAACTCGTTTTACTCGTTTTACTCGTTTTACTCGTTTTACTCGTTTTACTCGTTTTACTCGTTTTACTCGTTTTACTCGTTTTACTCGTTTTACTCGTTTTACTCGTTTTACTCGTTTTACTCGTTTTACTCGTTTTACTCGTTTTACTCGTTTTACTCGTTTTACTCGTTTTACTCGTTTTACTCGTTTTACTCGTTTTACTCGTTTTACTCGTTTTACTCGTTTTATTCGTTTTACTCGTTTTACTCGTTTCACTCGTTTTACTCGTTTTACTCGTTTTACTAGTTTTACTCGTTTTACTCGTTTACCCCGTTTTACTCGTTTTACTCGTTTTACTCGTTTTGCTCGTTTTGCTCGTTTTACTCGTTTTACTCGTTTTACTCGTTTTTCTCGTTTTACTCGTTTTACTCGTTTTACTCTTTTTTCTCGTTTTACTCGTTTCACTCGTTTTACTCGTTTTACTCGTTTTACTAGTTTTACTCGTTTTACTCGTTTACCCGTTTTACTCGTTTTACTCGTTTTACTCGTTTTGCTCGTTTTGCTCGTTTTACTCGTTTTGCTCGTATTACTCGTTTTACTCGTTTTACTCGTTTTACTCGTTTTACTCTTTTTTCTCGTTTTACTCGTTTTACTCGTTTTACTCGTTTTACTCGTTTTACCCGTTTTACTCGTTTTACTCGTTTTACTCGTTTTACACGTTTCACTCGTTTCACTCGTTTCACTCGTTTAACTCGTTTTACTCGTTTTACTCGTTTTACTCGTATTACTCGTTTTACTCGTTTTACTCGTTTTACTCGTTTTACTCGTTTTACTCGTTTCACTCGTTTCACTCGTTTCACTCGTTTCACTCGTTTAACTCGTTTTACTCGTTTTACTCGTTTTACTCGTTTTACTCGTTTTACTCGTTTTACTCGTTTTACTCGTTTTACTCGTATTACTCGTTTTACTCGTTTTACTCGTTTTACTCGTTTTACTCGTTTTACTCGTTTTACTCGTTTTACTCGTTTTACTCGTTTTACTCGTTTTATTCGTTTTATTCGTTTTACTCGTTTTACTCGTTTCACTCGTTTTACTCGTTTTACTCGTTTTACTAGTTTTACTCGTTTTACTCGTTTACCCGTTTTACTCGTTTTACTCGTTTTACTCGTTTTACTCGTTTTGCTCGTTTTGCTCGTTTTACTCGTTTTGCTCGTTTTACTCGTTTTGCTCGTATTACTCGTTTTACTCGTTTTACTCGTTTTACTCGTTTTACTCGTTTTACTAGTTTTACTAGTTTTACTCGTTTTACTCGTTTTACTCGTTTTACTCGTTTTACTCGTTTTACTCGTTTTACTCGTTTTACTCGTTTTACTCGTTTTACTCGTTTTACTCGTATTACTCGTTTTACTCGTATTACTCGTTTTACTCGTATTACTCGTTTTACTCGTATTACTCGTTTTACTCGTATTACTCGTTTTACTCGTATTACTCGTTTTACTCGTATTACTCGTTTTACTCGTATTACTCGTTTTACTCGTATTACTCGTTTTACTCGTATTACTCGTTTTACTCGTTTTACTCGTTTTACTCGTTTTTCTCGTTTTACTCGTTTTACTCGTTTTACTCGTTTTACTCGTTTTACTCGTTTTACTCGTTTTACTCGTTTTACTCGTTTTACTCGTTTTACTCGTTTTACTCGTTTACTCGTTTTACTCGTTTTACTCGTTTCACTCGTTACACTCGTTTCACTCGTTTTACTAGTTTTTCTCGTTTTACTAGTTTTTCTCGTTTTACTCGTTTTACTCGTTTTACTCGTTTTACTCGTTTTACTCGTTTTACTCGTTTCACTCGTTTTACTCGTTTCACTCGTTTTACTCGTTTCACTCGTTTTACTCGTTTCACTCGTTTTACTCGTTTCACTCGTTTTACTCGTTTCACTCGTTTTACTCGTTTTACTCGTTTTGCTCGTTTTACTCGTTTTGCTCGTATTACTCGTTTTACTCGTTTTACTCGTTTTACTCGTTTTACTCGTTTTACTCGTTTTACTCGTTTTACTCGTTTACTCGTTTTACTCGTTTTACTCGTTCACTCGTTTTACTAGTTTTTCTCGTTTTACTCGTTTTACTCGTTTTACTCGTTTTACTCGTTTTACTCGTTTTACTCGTTTTACTCGTTTCACTCGTTTTACTCGTTTCACTCGTTTTACTCGTTTCACTCGTTTTGCTCGTTTTACTCGTTTTGCTCGTATTACTCGTTTTACTCGTTTTACTCGTTTTACTCGTTTTACTCTTTTTTCTCGTTTTACTCGTTTTACTCGTTTTACTCGTTTTACTCGTTTTACTCGTTTTACCCGTTTTACTCGTTTTACTCGTTTTACTCGTTTTACTCGTTTTACTCGTTTTACTCGTTTTACTCGTATTACTCGTTTTACTCGTTTTACTCGTTTTACTCGTTTTACTCGTTTTACTCGTTTCACTCGTTTTACTCGTTTCACTCGTTTCACTCGTTTCACTCGTTTTACTCGTTTCACTCGTTTCACTCGTTTTACTCGTTTTACTCGTTTTACTCGTTTTACTCGTTTTACTCGTTTTACTCGTTTTACTCGTTTTACTCGTTTTACTCGTTTTACTCGTTTTACTCGTTTTACTCGTTTTACTCGTTTTACTCGTTTTACTCGTTTTACTCGTTTTACTCGTTTTACTCGTTTTACTCGTTTTACTCGTTTTATTCGTTTTACTCGTTTTACTCGTTTCACTCGTTTTACTCGTTTTACTCGTTTTACTAGTTTTACTCGTTTTACTCGTTTACCCGTTTTACTCGTTTTACTCGTTTTACTCGTTTTGCTCGTTTTGCTCGTTTTACTCGTTTTACTCGTTTTACTCGTTTTTCTCGTTTTACTCGTTTTACTCGTTTTACTCTTTTTTCTCGTTTTACTCGTTTCACTCGTTTTACTCGTTTTACTCGTTTTACTAGTTTTACTCGTTTTACTCGTTTACCCGTTTTACTCGTTTTACTCGTTTTACTCGTTTTGCTCGTTTTGCTCGTTTTACTCGTTTTGCTCGTATTACTCGTTTTACTCGTTTTACTCGTTTTACTCGTTTTACTCTTTTTTCTCGTTTTACTCGTTTTACTCGTTTTACTCGTTTTACTCGTTTTACCCGTTTTACTCGTTTTACTCGTTTTACTCGTTTTACACGTTTCACTCGTTTCACTCGTTTCACTCGTTTAACTCGTTTTACTCGTTTTACTCGTTTTACTCGTATTACTCGTTTTACTCGTTTTACTCGTTTTACTCGTTTTACTCGTTTTACTCGTTTCACTCGTTTCACTCGTTTCACTCGTTTCACTCGTTTAACTCGTTTTACTCGTTTTACTCGTTTTACTCGTTTTACTCGTTTTACTCGTTTTACTCGTTTTACTCGTTTTACTCGTTTTACTCGTATTACTCGTTTTACTCGTTTTACTCGTTTTACTCGTTTTACTCGTTTTACTCGTTTTACTCGTTTTACTCGTTTTACTCGTTTTACTCGTTTTACTCGTTTTACTCGTTTTACTCGTTTTACTCGTTTTACTCGTTTTACTCGTTTTACTCGTTTTACTCGTTTTATTCGTTTTATTCGTTTTACTCGTTTTACTCGTTTCACTCGTTTTACTCGTTTTACTCGTTTTACTAGTTTTACTCGTTTTACTCGTTTACCCGTTTTACTCGTTTTACTCGTTTTACTCGTTTTGCTCGTTTTGCTCGTTTTACTCGTTTTGCTCGTTTTACTCGTTTTACTCGTTTTACTCGTTTTACTCTTTTTTCTCGTTTTACTCGTTTTACTCGTTTTACTCGTTTTACTAGTTTTACTAGTTTTACTCGTTTTACTCGTTTTACTCGTTTTACTCGTTTTACTCGTTTTACTCGTTTTACTCGTTTTACTCGTTTTACTCGTTTTACTCGTTTTACTCGTATTACTCGTTTTACTCGTATTACTCGTTTTACTCGTATTACTCGTTTTACTCGTATTACTCGTTTTACTCGTATTACTCGTTTTACTCGTATTACTCGTTTTACTCGTATTACTCGTTTTACTCGTATTACTCGTTTTACTCGTTTTACTCGTTTTACTCGTTTTTCTCGTTTTACTCGATTTTCTCGTTTTACTCGTTTTACTCGTTTTACTCGTTTTACTCGTTTTACTCGTTTTACTCGTTTTACTCGTTTTACTCGTTTTACTCGTTTACTCGTTTTACTCGTTTTACTCGTTTCACTCGTTACACTCGTTTCACTCGTTTTACTAGTTTTTCTCGTTTTACTAGTTTTTCTCGTTTTACTCGTTTTACTCGTTTTACTCGTTTTACTCGTTTTACTCGTTTTACTCGTTTCACTCGTTTTACTCGTTTCACTCGTTTTACTCGTTTTACTCGTTTTGCTCGTTTTACTCGTTTTGCTCGTATTACTCGTTTTACTCGTTTTACTCGTTTTACTCGTTTTACTCGTTTTACTCTTTTTTCTCGTTTTACTCGTTTTACTCGTTTTACTCGTTTTTCTCGTTTTACTCGTTTTACTCGTTTTACTCGTTTTACTCGTTTTACTCGTTTTACTCGTTTACTCGTTTTACTCGTTTTACTCGTTTCACTCGTTACACTCGTTTCACTCGTTTTACTAGTTTTTCTCGTTTTACTAGTTTTTCTCGTTTTACTCGTTTTACTCGTTTTACTCGTTTTACTCGTTTTACTCGTTTTACTCGTTTTACTCGTTTTACTCGTTTTACTCGTTTCACTCGTTTTACTCGTTTCACTCGTTTTACTCGTTTCACTCGTTTTACTCGTTTTACTCGTTTTGCTCGTTTTACTCGTTTTGCTCGTATTACTCGTTTTACTCGTTTTACTCGTTTTACTTGTTTTACTCGTTTTACTCGTATTACTCGTTTTACTCTTTTTTCTCGTTTTACTCGTTTTACTCGTTTTACTCGTTTTACTAGTTTTACTCGTTTTATTCGTTTTACTCGTTTTACTCGTATTACTCGTTTTACTCGTATTACTCGTTTTACTCGTATTACTCGTTTTACTCGTATTACTCGTTTTACTCGTATTACTCGTTTTACTCGTATTACTCGTTTTACTCGTATTACTCGTTTTACTCGTATTACTCGTTTTACTCGTATTACTCGTTTTACTCGTATTACTCGTTTTACTCGTTTTACTCGTTTTACTCGTTTTACTCGTTTTACTCGTTTTTCTCGTTTTACTCGATTTTCTCGTTTTACTCGTTTTACTCGTTTTACTCGTTTTACTCGTTTTACTCGTTTTACTCGTTTTACTCGTTTTACTCGTTTTACTCGTTTTACTCGTTTACTCGTTTTACTCGTTTTACTCGTTTCACTCGTTACACTCGTTTCACTCGTTTTACTAGTTTTTCTCGTTTTACTAGTTTTTCTCGTTTTACTCGTTTTACTCGTTTTACTCGTTTTACTCGTTTTACTCGTTTTACTCGTTTTACTCGTTTCACTCGTTTTACTCGTTTCACTCGTTTTACTCGTTTCACTCGTTTTACTCGTTTTACTCGTTTTGCTCGTTTTACTCGTTTTGCTCCTATTACTCGTTTTACTCGTTTTACTCGTTTTACTCGTTTTACTCGTTTTACTCTTTTTTCTCGTTTTACTCGTTTTACTCGTTTTACTCGTTTTTCTCGTTTTACTCGTTTTACTCGTTTTACTCGTTTTACTCGTTTTACTCGTTTTACTCTTTTTTCTCGTTTTACTCGTTTTACTCGTTTTACTCGTTTTTCTCGTTTTACTCGTTTTACTCGTTTTACTCGTTTTACTCGTTTTACTCGTTTTACTCGTTTACTCGTTTTACTCGTTTTACTCGTTTCACTCGTTACACTCGTTTCACTCGTTTTACTAGTTTTTCTCGTTTTACTAGTTTTTCTCGTTTTACTAGTTTTTCTCGTTTTACTCGTTTTACTCGTTTTACTCGTTTTACTCGTTTTACTCGTTTTACTCGTTTTACTCGTTTCACTCGTTTCACTCGTTTTACTCGTTTTACTCGTTTTACTCGTTTTACTCGTTTTACTCGTTTTACTCGTTTTACTCGTTTTACTCGTTTTACTCGTTTTACTCGTTTTACTCGTTTTACTCGTTTTACTCGTTTTACTCGTTTTATTCGTTTTACTCGTTTTACTCGTTTCACTCGTTTTACTCGTTTTACTCGTTTTACTAGTTTTACTCGTTTTACTCGTTTACCCGTTTTACTCGTTTTACTCGTTTTACTCGTTTTGCTCGTTTTGCTCGTTTTACTCGTTTTGCTCGTTTTACTCGTTTTACTCGTTTTACTCTTTTTTCTCGTTTTACTCGTTTTACTCGTTTTACTCGTTTTACTCGTTTTACTAGTTTTACTAGTTTTACTAGTTTTACTCGTTTTACTCGTTTTACTCGTTTTACTCGTTTTACTCGTTTTACTCGTTTTACTCGTTTTACTCGTTTTACTCGTTTTACTCGTATTACTCGTTTTACTCGTATTACTCGTTTTACTCGTATTACTCGTTTTACTCGTATTACTCGTTTTACTCGTTTTACTCGTTTTACTCGTTTTTCTCGTTTTTCTCGTTTTACTCGTTTTTCTCGTTTTACTCGTTTTACTCGTTTTACTCGTTTTACTCGTTTTACTCGTTTTACTCGTTTTACTCGTTTTACTCGTTTTACTCGTTTTACTCGTTTCACTCGTTTTACTAGTTTTCTCGTTTTACTAGTTTTTCTCGTTTTACTCGTTTTACTCGTTTTACTCGTTTTACTCGTTTTACTCGTTTTACTCGTTTTACTCGTTTTACTCGTTTTACTCGTTTTACTCGTTTTACTCGTTTTACTCGTTTCACTCGTTTTACTCGTTTCACTCGTTTTACTCGTTTTACTCGTTTTGCTCGTTTTACTCGTTTTGCTCGTATTACTCGTTTTACTCGTTTTACTCGTTTTACTCGTTTTACTCGTTTTACTCTTTTTTCTCGTTTTACTCGTTTTACTCGTTTTACTCGTTTTACTCGTTTTACTCGTTTTACCCGTTTTACTCGTTTTACTCGTTTTACTCGTTTTACTCGTTTTACTCGTTTTACTCGTTTCACTCGTTTCACTCGTTTGACTCGTTTGACTCGTTTCACTCGTTTCACTCGTTTAACTCGTTTTACTCGTATTACTCGTTTTACTCGTTTTACTCGTTTTACTCGTTTTACCCGTATTACTCGTTTTACTCGTTTTACTCGTTTTACTCGTATTACTCGTTTTACTCGTTTTACTCGTTTTACTCGGTTTACTCGTTTTACTCGTTTTACTCGTATTACTCGTTTTACTCGTTTTACTCGTTTTACTCGTTTTACTCGTTTTACTCGTTTTACTCGTTTTACTCGTTTTACTCGTTTTACTCGTTTACTCGTTTTACTCGTTTTACTCGTTTCACTCGTTACACTCGTTTCACTCGTTTTACTAGTTTTTCTCGTTTTACTAGTTTTTCTCGTTTTACTCGTTTTACTCGTTTTACTCGTTTTATTCGTTTTACTCGTTTTACTCGTATTACTCGTTTTACTCGTATTACTCGTTTTACTCGTATTACTCGTTTTACTCGTATTACTCGTTTTACTCGTATTACTCGTTTTACTCGTATTACTCGTTTTACTCGTATTACTCGTTTTACTCGTATTACTCGTTTTACTCGTATTACTCGTTTTACTCGTATTACTCGTTTTACTCGTATTACTCGTTTTACTCGTTTTACTCGTTTTACTCGTTTTACTCGTTTTTCTCGTTTTACTCGATTTTCTCGTTTTACTCGTTTTACTCGTTTTACTCGTTTTACTCGTTTTACTCGTTTTACTCGTTTTACTCGTTTTACTCGTTTTACTCGTTTTACTCGTTTACTCGTTTTACTCGTTTTACTCGTTTCACTCGTTACACTCGTTTCACTCGTTTTACTAGTTTTTCTCGTTTTACTCGTTTTACTCGTTTTACTCGTTTTACTCGTTTTTCTCGTTTTTCTCGTTTTACTCGTTTTTCTCGTTTTACTCGTTTTACTCGTTTTACTCGTTTTACTCGTTTTACTCGTTTTACTCGTTTTACTCGTTTTACTCGTTTTACTCGTTTTACTCGTTTTACTCGTTTCACTCGTTTTACTAGTTTTTCTCGTTTTACTAGTTTTTCTCGTTTTACTCGTTTTACTCGTTTTACTCGTTTTACTCGTTTTACTCGTTTTACTCGTTTTACTCGTTTTACTCGTTTTACTCGTTTTACTCGTTTTACTCGTTTTACTCGTTTCACTCGTTTTACTCGTTTCACTCGTTTTACTCGTTTTACTCGTTTTGCTCGTTTTACTCGTTTTGCTCGTATTTTACTCGTTTACTCGTTTTACTCGTTTTACTCGTTTTACTCTTTTTTCTCGTTTTACTCGTATTACTCGTTTTACTCGTTTTACTCGTTTTACTCGTTTTACTCGTTTTACTCGTTTCACTCGTTTCACTCGTTTCACTCGTTTCACTCGTTTCACTCGTTTTACTCGTTTCACTCGTTTTACTCGTTTCACTCGTTTTACTCGTTTCACTCGTTTTACTCGTTTCACTCGTTTTACTCGTTTGACTCGTTTTACTCGTTTGACTCGTTTTGCTCGTTTTACTCGTTTTGCTCGTTTTACTCGTTTTACTCGTTTTACTCGTTTTACTCGTTTTACTCGTTTTACTCGTTTTACTCGTTTTACTCGTTTCACTCGTTTTACTAGTTTTTCTCGTTTTACTAGTTTTTCTCGTTTTACTCGTTTTACTCGTTTTACTCGTTTTACTCGTTTTACTCGTTTTACTCGTTTTACTCGTTTTACTCGTTTTACTCGTTTTACTCGTTTTACTCGTTTTACTCGTTTCACTCGTTTTGCTCGTTTCAACTCGTTTTACTCGTTTTACTCGTTTTGCTCGTTTTACTCGTTTTGCTCGTATTACTCGTTTTACTCGTTTTACTCGTTTTACTCTTTTTTCTCGTTTTACTCGTATTACTCGTTTTACTCGTTTTACTCGTTTTACTCGTTTTACTCGTTTTACTCGTTTTACTCGTTTTACTCGTTTCACTCGTTTCACTCGTTTCACTCGTTTCACTCGTTTCACTCGTTTTACTCGTTTCACTCGTTTTACTCGTTTCACTCGTTTTACTCGTTTCACTCGTTTTACTCGTTTCACTCGTTTTACTCGTTTGACTCGTTTTACTCGTTTGACTCGTTTTGCTCGTTTTACTCGTTTTGCTCGTTTTACTCGTTTTACTCGTTTTACTCGTTTTACTCGTTTTACTCGTTTTACTCTTTTTACTCGTTTTACTCGTTTTACTCGTTTTACTCGTTTTACTCGTTTTACTCGTTTTACTCGTTTTACTCGTTTCACTCGTTTTACTAGTTTTTCTCGTTTTACTAGTTTTTCTCGTTTTACTCGTTTTACTCGTTTTACTCGTTTTACTCGTTTTACTCGTTTTACTCGTTTTACTCGTTTTACTCGTTTTACTCGTTTCACTCGTTTTACTCGTTTCACTCGTTTTACTCGTTTTACTCGTTTTGCTCGTTTTACTCGTTTTGCTCGTATTACTCGTTTTACTCGTTTTACTCGTTTTACTCGTTTTACTCTTTTTTCTCGTTTTACTCGTATTACTCGTTTTACTCGTTTTACTCGTTTTACTCGTTTTACTCGTTTCACTCGTTTCACTCGTTTCACTCGTTTCACTCGTTTCACTCGTTTTACTCGTTTCACTCGTTTTACTCGTTTCACTCGTTTTACTCGTTTCACTCGTTTTACTCGTTTCACTCGTTTTACTCGTTTGACTCGTTTTACTCGTTTGACTCGTTTTGCTCGTTTTACTCGTTTTGCTCGTTTTACTCGTTTTACTCGTTTTACTCGTTTTACTCGTTTTACTCGTTTTACTCGTTTAGATTTTTTACTCGTTTTTTACTCGTTTTACTCGTTTTACTCGTTTTACTCGTTTTACTCGTTTTACTCGTTTTACTCGTTTTACTCGTTTTACTCGTTTTACTCGTATTACTCGTTTTACTCGTATTACTCGTTTTACTCGTATTACTCGTTTTACTCGTATTACTCGTTTTACTCGTTTTACTCGTTTTACTCGTATTACTCGTTTTACTCGTATTACTCGTTTTACTCGTATTACTCGTTTTACTCGTATTACTCGTTTTACTCGTATTACTCGTTTTACTCGTATTACTCGTTTTACTCGTATTACTCGTTTTACTCGTATTACTCGTTTTACTCGTATTACTCGTTTTACTCGTATTACTCGTTTGACTCGTTTTACTCGTTTTACTCGTTTTTCTCGTTTTACTCGTTTTACTCGTTTTACTCGTTTTACTCGTTTTACTCGTTTTACTCGTTTACTCGTTTTACTCGTTTTACTCGTTTTACTCGTTTCACTCGTTACACTCGTTTCACTCGTTTTACTAGTTTTTCTCGTTTTACTAGTTTTTCTCGTTTTACTCGTTTTACTCGTTTTACTCGTTTTACTCGTTTTACTCGTTTTACTCGTTTTACTCGTTTTACTCGTTTTACTCGTTTCACTCGTTTTACTCGTTTCACTCGTTTTACTCGTTTCACTCGTTTTACTCGTTTCACTCGTTTTGCTCGTTTTACTCGTTTTGCTCGTTTACTCGTTTTGCTCGTATTACTCGTTTTACTCGTTTTACTCGTTTTACTCGTTTTACTCGTTTTACTCGTATTACTCGTTTTACTCTTTTTTCTCGTTTTACTCGTTTTACTCGTTTTACTCGTTTTACTAGTTTTACTCGTTTTATTCGTTTTACTCGTTTTACTCGTATTACTCGTTTTACTCGTATTACTCGTTTTACTCGTATTACTCGTTTTACTCGTATTACTCGTTTTACTCGTATTACTCGTTTTACTCGTATTACTCGTTTTACTCGTATTACTCGTTTTACTCGTATTACTCGTTTTACTCGTATTACTCGTTTTACTCGTTTTACTCGTTTTACTCGTTTTTCTCGTTTTACTCGTTTTACTCGTTTTACTCGTTTTACTCGTTTTACTCGTTTTACTCGTTTCACTCGTTTTACTCGTTTCACTCGTTTTACTCGTTTTACTCGTTTTGCTCGTTTTACTCGTTTTGCTCGTATTACTCGTTTTACTCGTTTTACTCGTTTTACTCGTTTTACTCGTTTTACTCTTTTTTCTCGTTTTACTCGTTTTACTCGTTTTACTCGTTTTACTCGTTTTACTCGTTTTACCCGTTTTACTCGTTTTACTCGTTTTACTCGTTTTACTCGTTTTACTCGTTTTACTCGTTTCACTCGTTTCACTCGTTTGACTCGTTTGACTCGTTTGACTCGTTTCACTCGTTTAACTCGTTTTACTCGTATTACTCGTTTTACTCGTTTTACTCGTTTTACTCGTTTTACCCGTATTACTCGTTTTACTCGTTTTACTCGTTTTACTCGTATTACTCGTTTTACTCGTTTTACTCGTTTTACTCGGTTTACTCGTTTTACTCGTTTTACTCGTATTACTCGTTTTACTCGTTTTACTCGTTTTACTCGTTTTACTCGTTTTACTCGTTTTACTCGTTTTACTCGTTTTACTCGTTTTACTCGTTTACTCGTTTTACTCGTTTTACTCGTTTCACTCGTTACACTCGTTTCACTCGTTTTACTAGTTTTCTCGTTTTACTAGTTTTTCTCGTTTTACTCGTTTTACTCGTTTTACTCGTTTATTCGTTTTACTCGTTTTACTTCGTTTTACTCGTATTACTCGTTTTACTCGTATTACTCGTTTTACTCGTATTACTCGTTTTACTCGTATTACTCGTTTTACTCGTATTACTCGTTTTACTCGTATTACTCGTTTTACTCGTATTACTCGTTTTACTCGTATTACTCGTTTTTACTCGTTTTACTCGTTTTACTCGTTTTACTCGTTTTACTCGTTTTTCTCGTTTTACTCGATTTTCTCGTTTTACTCGTTTTACTCGTTTTACTCGTTTTACTCGTTTTACTCGTTTTACTCGTTTTACTCGTTTTACTCGTTTTACTCGTTTACTCGTTTTACTCGTTTTACTCGTTTCACTCGTTACACTCGTTTCACTCGTTTTACTAGTTTTTCTCGTTTTACTCGTTTTACTCGTTTTACTCGTTTTACTCGTTTTTCTCGTTTTTCTCGTTTTACTCGTTTTTCTCGTTTTACTCGTTTTACTCGTTTTACTCGTTTTACTCGTTTTACTCGTTTTACTCGTTTCACTCGTTTTACTCGTTTCACTCGTTTTACTCGTTTTACTCGTTTTGCTCGTTTTACTCGTTTTGCTCGTATTACTCGTTTTACTCGTTTTACTCGTTTTACTCGTTTTACTCTTTTTTCTCGTTTTACTCGTATTACTCGTTTTACTCGTTTTACTCGTTTTACTCGTTTTACTCGTTTTACTCGTTTCACTCGTTTCACTCGTTTCACTCGTTTCACTCGTTTCACTCGTTTCACTCGTTTTACTCGTTTCACTCGTTTTACTCGTTTCACTCGTTTTACTCGTTTCACTCGTTTTACTCGTTTCACTCGTTTTACTCGTTTGACTCGTTTTACTCGTTTGACTCGTTTTGCTCGTTTTACTCGTTTTGCTCGTTTTACTCGTTTTACTCGTTTTACTCGTTTTACTCGTTTTACTCGTTTTACTCGTTTTACTCGTTTTACTCGTTTCACTCGTTTTACTAGTTTTTCTCGTTTTACTAGTTTTTCTCGTTTTACTCGTTTTACTCGTTTTACTCGTTTTACTCGTTTTACTCGTTTTACTCGTTTTACTCGTTTTACTCGTTTTACTCGTTTTACTCGTTTTACTCGTTTCACTCGTTTTGCTCGTTTCACTCGTTTTACTCGTTTTACTCGTTTTGCTCGTTTTACTCGTTTTGCTCGTATTACTCGTTTTACTCGTTTTACTCGTTTTACTCTTTTTTCTCGTTTTACTCGTTTTACTCGTTTTACTCGTTTTACTCGTTTTACTCGTTTTACTCGTTTTACTCGTTTTACTCGTTTTACTCGTTTTGCTCGTTTTACTCGTTTTGCTCGTTTTACTCGTTTTGCTCGTTTTACTCGTTTTGCTCGTTTTACTCGTTTTGCTCGTTTTACTCGTTTTGCTCGTTTTACTCGTTTTGCTCGTTTTACTCGTTTTGCTCGTTTTACTCGTTTTGCTCGTTTTACTCGTTTTGCTCGTTTTACTCGTTTTGCTCGTTTTACTCGTTTTGCTCGTTTTACTCGTTTTGCTCGTTTTACTCGTTTTACTCGTTTTACTCGTTTTACTCGTTTTACTCGTTTTACTCGCTTTACTCGTTTTACTCGCTTTACTCGTTTTACTCGCTTTACTCGTTTTACTCGCTTTACTCGTTTTACTCGCTTTACTCGTTTTACTCGTTTAGCTCGTTTTACTCGTTTCACTCGTTTCACTCGTTTTACTCGTTTCACTCGTTTTACTCGTTTCACTCGGTTTACTCGTTTCACTCGTTTTACTCTTTTCACTAGTTTTACTCGTTTTACTCGTTTAACTCGTTTTACTCGTTTAACTCGTTTTACTCGTTTAACTCGTTTTGCTCGTTTTACTCGTTTTGCTCGTTTTACTCGTTTTGCTCGTTTTACTCGTTTTACTCGCTTTACTCGTTTTACTCGCTTTACTCGTTTTACTCGCTTTACTCGTTTTACTCGCTTTACTCGTTTTACTCGTTTAGCTCGTTTTACTCGTTTAGCTCGTTTTACTCGTTTCGCTCGTTTTACTCGTTTCGCTCGTTTTACTCGTTTTACTCGTTTCACTCGTTTTACTCGTTTCACTCGTTTTACTCTTTTCACTAGTTTTACTCGTTTTACTCCATTTTCTCGTTTTACTCGTTTTACTCGTTTTACTCGTTTTGCTCGTTTTACTCGTTTTGCTCGTTTTACTGGTTTTACTCGTTTTACTCGTTTTACTCGTTTTACTCGTTTCACTCGTTTTACTCGTTTCACTCGTTGTACTCGTTTTACTCGTTCAACTCGTTTTACTCGTTTTACTAGTTTTACTCGTTTAACTCGTTTTACTCGTTTTACTCGTTTTACTCGTTTTACTCGTTTTACTAGTTTTACTCGTTTTACTCGTTTTACTCGTTTTACTCGTTTTACTCGTTTTACTCGTTTTACTCGTTTTACTCGTTTTACTCGTTTTACTCGTTTTACTCGTTTTACTCGTTTTACTCGTTTTACTCGTTTTACTCGTTTTACTCGTTTTACTCGTTTTACTCGTTTTACTCGTTTTACTCGTTTTACTCGCTTTACTCGCTTTACTCGTTTTACTCGCTTTACTCGTTTTACTCGTTTAGCTCGTTTTACTCGTTTAGCTCGTTTTACTCGTTTCGCTCGTTTTACTCGTTTCGCTCGTTTCACTCGTTTCGCTCGTTTCACTCGTTTTACTCGTTTCACTCGTTTTAATCTTTTCACTAGTTTTACTCGTTTTACTTGTTTAACTCGTTTTACTAGTTTTACTCGTTTTACTAGTTTTACTCGTTTTACTCGTTTTACTCGTTTTACTCGTTTTCCTCGTTTTCCTCGTTTTACTCGTTTTGCTCGTTTTACTCGTTTTGCTCGTTTTACTCGTTTTGCTCGTTTTACTCGTTTTGCTCGTTTTACTCGTTTTGCTCGTTTTACTCGTTTTGCTCGTTTTACTCGTTTTGCTCGTTTTACTCGTTTTGCTCGTTTTACTCGTTTTGCTCGTTTTACTCGTTTTGCTCGTTTTACTCGTTTAACTCGTTTTGCTCGTTTTACTCGTTTTGCTCGTTTTACTCGTTTAACTCGTTTTACTCGTTTTACTCGTTTTACTCGTTTTACTCGTTTTACTCGTTTTACTCGTTTTACTCGTTTTACTCGTTTTACTCGTTTTACTCGTTTTACTCGTTTTACTCGTTTTACTCGTTTTACTCGTTTTACTCGTTTTACTCGTTTTACTCGTTTTACTCGTTTTACTCGTTTTACTCGTTTTACTCGTTTTACTCGTTTTACTAAATTTAATCGTTTTACTCGTTTTACTCGTTTTACTCGTTTTACTCGTTTTACTCGTTTTACTCGTTTTACTCGTTTTACTCGTTTTACTCGTTTTACTAGTTTTACTAGTTTTACTCGTTTTACTCGTATTACTCGTATTACTCGTATTACTCGTATTACTCGTATTACTCGTATTACTCGTATTACTCGTTTTCCTCGTTTTACTCGTTTTGCTCGTTTTACTCGTTTTGCTCGTTTTACTCGTTTTGCTCGTTTTACTCGTTTTGCTCGTTTTACTCGTTTTGCTCGTTTTACTCGTTTTGCTCGTTTTACTCGTTTTGCTCGTTTTACTCGTTTTGCTCGTTTTACTCGTTTTGCTCGTTTTACTCGTTTTGCTCGTTTTACTCGTTTAACTCGTTTTGCTCGTTTTACTCGTTTTGCTCGTTTTACTCGTTTTACTCGTTTTACTAGTTTTACTCGTTTTACTCGTATTACTCGTATTACTCGTATTACTCGTTTTACTCGTTTTACTCGTTTCACTAGTTTTACTCGTTTTACTCCTTTTACTCGTTTTACTCGTTTTACTCGTTTTACTCGTTTAACTCGTTTTACTAGTTTTACTCGTTTTACTCGTTTTACTCGTTTTACTCGTTTTGCTCGTTTTACTCGTTTTGCTCGTTTTGCTCGTTTTACTCGCTTTACTCGTTTTACTCGCTTTACTCGTTTTACTCGTATTACTCGTATTACTCGTATTACTCGTTTTACTCGCTTTACTCGTTTTACTCGTATTACTCGTATTACTCGTATTACTCGTTGTACTCGTTTTACTCGTTTCACTCGTTTCACTCGTTTTACTCGTTTCACTCGTTTTACTCGTTTCACTCGGTTTACTCGTTTCACTCGTTTTACTCTTTTCACTAGTTTTACTCGTTTTACTCGTTTAACTCGTTTTACTCGTTTAACTCGTTTTACTCGTTTAACTCGTTTTGCTCGTTTTACTCGTTTTGCTCGTTTTACTCGTTTTGCTCGTTTTACTCGTTTACTCGCTTTACTCGTTTTACTCGCTTTACTCGTTTTACTCGCTTTACTCGTTTTACTCGCTTTACTCGTTTTACTCGTTTAGCTCGTTTTACTCGTTTAGCTCGTTTTACTCGTTTCGCTCGTTTTACTCGTTTCGCTCGTTTTATTCGTTTTGCTCGTTTTACTCGTTTTGCTCGTTTTACTCGTTTTGCTCGTTTTACTCGTTTTGCTCGTTTTACTCGTTTTGCTCGTTTTACTCGTTTAACTCGTTTTGCTCGTTTAACTCGTTTTGCTCGTTTTACTCGTTTTGCTCGTTTTACTCGTTTAACTCGTTTTACTCGTTTTACTCGTTTTACTCGTTTTACTCGTTTTACTCGTTTTACTCGTTTTACTCGTTTTACTCGTTTTACTCGTTTTACTCGTTTTACTCGTTTTACTCGTTTTACTCGTTTTACTCGTTTTACTCGTTTTACTCGTTTTACTCGTTTTACTCGTTTTACTCGTTTTACTCGTTTTACTCGTTTTACTCGTTTTACTAAATTTAATCGTTTTACTCGTTTTACTCGTTTTACTCGTTTTACTCGTTTTACTCGTTTTACTCGTTTTACTCGTTTTACTCGTTTTACTAGTTTTACTAGTTTTACTCGTTTTACTCGTATTACTCGTATTACTCGTATTACTCGTATTACTCGTATTACTCGTATTACTCGTATTACTCGTATTACTCGTTTTACTCGTTTTACTCGTTTTACTCGTTTTACTCGTTTTACTCGTTTTACTCGTTTTACTCGTTTTACTCGTTTTACTCCTTTTACTCGTTTTACTCGTTTTACTCGTTTTACTCGTTTTACTCGTTTTGCTCGTTTTACTCGTTTTGCTCGTTTTACTCGTTTTGCTCGTTTTACTCGTTTTGCTCGTTTTACTCGTTTTGCTCGTTTTACTCGTTTTGCTCGTTTTACTCGTTTTGCTCGTTTTACTCGTTTTGCTCGTTTTACTCGTTTAACTCGTTTTGCTCGTTTAACTCGTTTTGCTCGTTTTACTCGTTTTGCTCGTTTTACTCGTTTAACTCGTTTTACTCGTTTTACTCGTTTTACTCGTTTTACTCGTTTTACTCGTTTTACTCGTTTTACTCGTTTTACTCGTTTTACTCGTTTTACTCGTTTTACTCGTTTTACTCGTTTTACTCGTTTTACTCGTTTTACTCGTTTTACTCGTTTTACTCGTTTTACTCGTTTTACTCGTTTTACTCGTTTTACTAAATTTAATCGTTTTACTCGTTTTACTCGTTTTACTCGTTTTACTCGTTTTACTCGTTTTACTCGTTTTACTAGTTTTACTCGTTTAGCTCGTTTTACTCGTTTAGCTCGTTTTACTCGTTTCGCTCGTTTTACTCGTTTTACTCGTTTTACTCGTTTTACTCGTTTTACTCGTTTTACTCGTTTTACTCGTTTTACTCGTTTTACTCGTTTTACTCGTTTTACTCGTTTTACTCGTTTAACTCGTTTTGCTCGTTTTACTCGTTTTGCTCGTTTTACTCGTTTTGCTCGTTTTACTCGTTTTACTCGCTTTACTCGTTTTACTCGCTTTACTCGTTTTACTCGCTTTACTCGTTTTACTCGCTTTACTCGTTTTACTCGTTTAGCTCGTTTTACTCGTTTAGCTCGTTTTACTCGTTTCGCTCGTTTTACTCGTTTCGCTCGTTTTACTCGTTTTACTCGTTTCACTCGTTTTACTCGTTTCACTCGTTTTACTCTTTTCACTAGTTTTACTCGTTTTACTCCTTTTTCTCGTTTTACTCGTTTTACTCGTTTTACTCGTTTTGCTCGTTTTACTCGTTTTGCTCGTTTTACTGGTTTTACTCGTTTTACTCGTTTTACTCGTTTTACTCGTTTCACTCGTTTTACTCGTTTCACTCGTTGTACTCGTTTTACTCGTTCAACTCGTTTTACTCGTTTTACTAGTTTTACTCGTTTAACTCGTTTTACTCGTTTTACTCGTTTTACTCGTTTTACTCGTTTTACTAGTTTTACTCGTTTAGCTCGTTTTACTCGTTTAGCTCGTTTTACTCGTTTCGCTCGTTTTACTCGTTTCGCTCGTTTCACTCGTTTCGCTCGTTTCACTCGTTTTACTCGTTTCACTCGTTTTAATCTTTTCACTAGTTTTACTCGTTTTACTTGTTTAACTCGTTTTACTAGTTTTACTCGTTTTACTAGTTTTACTCGTTTTACTCGTTTTACTCGTTTTACTCGTTTTCCTCGTTTTCCTCGTTTTACTCGTTTTGCTCGTTTTACTCGTTTTGCTCGTTTTACTCGTTTTGCTCGTTTTACTCGTTTTGCTCGTTTTACTCGTTTTGCTCGTTTTACTCGTTTTGCTCGTTTTACTCGTTTTGCTCGTTTTACTCGTTTTGCTCGTTTTACTCGTTTAACTCGTTTTGCTCGTTTAACTCGTTTTGCTCGTTTTACTCGTTTTGCTCGTTTTACTCGTTTAACTCGTTTTACTCGTTTTACTCGTTTTACTCGTTTTACTCGTTTTACTCGTTTTACTCGTTTTACTCGTTTTACTCGTTTTACTCGTTTTACTCGTTTTACTCGTTTTACTCGTTTTACTCGTTTTACTCGTTTTACTCGTTTTACTCGTTTTACTCGTTTTACTCGTTTTACTCGTTTTACTCGTTTTACTCGTTTTACTCGTTTTACTAAATTTAATCGTTTTACTCGTTTTACTCGTTTTACTCGTTTTACTCGTTTTACTCGTTTTACTCGTTTTACTAGTTTTACTCGTTTAGCTCGTTTTACTCGTTTAGCTCGTTTTACTCGTTTCGCTCGTTTTACTCGTTTCGCTCGTTTCACTCGTTTCGCTCGTTTCACTCGTTTTACTCGTTTTACTCGTTTTACTCGTTTTACTCGTTTTACTCGTTTTACTCGTTTTACTCGTTTTACTCGTTTTACTCGTTTTACTCGTTTTACTCGTTTTACTCGTTTTACTCGTTTTACTCGTTTTACTCGTTTTACTCGTTTTACTCGTTTTACTCGTTTTACTCGTTTTACTCGTTTTACTCGTTTTACTAAATTTAATCGTTTTACTCGTTTTACTCGTTTTACTCGTTTTACTCGTTTTACTCGTTTTACTCGTTTTACTAGTTTTACTCGTTTTACTCGTTCAACTCGTTTTACTCGTTTTACTAGTTTTACTCGTTTAACTCGTTTTACTCGTTTTACTCGTTTTACTCGTTTTACTCGTTTTACTAGTTTTACTCGTTTAGCTCGTTTTACTCGTTTAGCTCGTTTTACTCGTTTCGCTCGTTTTACTCGTTTCGCTCGTTTCACTCGTTTCGCTCGTTTCACTCGTTTTACTCGTTTCACTCGTTTTAATCTTTTCACTAGTTTTACTCGTTTTACTTGTTTAACTCGTTTTACTAGTTTTACTCGTTTTACTAGTTTTACTCGTTTTACTCGTTTTACTCGTTTTACTCGTTTTCCTCGTTTTCCTCGTTTTACTCGTTTTGCTCGTTTTACTCGTTTTGCTCGTTTTACTCGTTTTGCTCGTTTTATTCGTTTTGCTCGTTTTACTCGTTTTGCTCGTTTTACTCGTTTTGCTCGTTTTACTCGTTTTGCTCGTTTTACTCGTTTTGCTCGTTTTACTCGTTTAACTCGTTTTGCTCGTTTAACTCGTTTTGCTCGTTTTACTCGTTTTGCTCGTTTTACTCGTTTAACTCGTTTTACTCGTTTTACTCGTTTTACTCGTTTTACTCGTTTTACTCGTTTTACTCGTTTTACTCGTTTTACTCGTTTTACTCGTTTTACTCGTTTTACTCGTTTTACTCGTTTTACTCGTTTTACTCGTTTTACTCGTTTTACTCGTTTTACTCGTTTTACTCGTTTTACTCGTTTTACTCGTTTTACTCGTTTTACTCGTTTTACTAAATTTAATCGTTTTACTCGTTTTACTCGTTTTACTCGTTTTACTCGTTTTACTCGTTTTACTCGTTTTACTCGTTTTACTCGTTTTACTAGTTTTACTAGTTTTACTCGTTTTACTCGTATTACTCGTATTACTCGTATTACTCGTATTACTCGTATTACTCGTATTACTCGTATTACTCGTATTACTCGTTTTACTCGTTTTACTCGTTTTACTCGTTTTACTCGTTTTACTCGTTTTACTCGTTTTACTCGTTTTACTCGTTTTACTCCTTTTACTCGTTTTACTCGTTTTACTCGTTTTACTCGTTTTACTCGTTTTGCTCGTTTTACTCGTTTTGCTCGTTTTACTCGTTTTGCTCGTTTTACTCGTTTTGCTCGTTTTACTCGTTTTGCTCGTTTTACTCGTTTTGCTCGTTTTACTCGTTTTGCTCGTTTTACTCGTTTTGCTCGTTTTACTCGTTTAACTCGTTTTGCTCGTTTAACTCGTTTTGCTCGTTTTACTCGTTTTGCTCGTTTTACTCGTTTAACTCGTTTTACTCGTTTTACTCGTTTTACTCGTTTTACTCGTTTTACTCGTTTTACTCGTTTTACTCGTTTTACTCGTTTTACTCGTTTTACTCGTTTTACTCGTTTTACTCGTTTTACTCGTTTTACTCGTTTTACTCGTTTTACTCGTTTTACTCGTTTTACTCGTTTTACTCGTTTTACTCGTTTTACTAAATTTAATCGTTTTACTCGTTTTACTCGTTTTACTCGTTTTACTCGTTTTACTCGTTTTACTCGTTTTACTAGTTTTACTCGTTTAGCTCGTTTTACTCGTTTAGCTCGTTTTACTCGTTTCGCTCGTTTTACTCGTTTCGCTCGTTTCACTCGTTTCGCTCGTTTCACTCGTTTTACTCGTTTTACTCGTTTTACTCGTTTTACTCGTTTTACTCGTTTTACTCGTTTTACTCGTTTTACTCGTTTTACTCGTTTTACTCGTTTTACTCGTTTTACTCGTTTTACTCGTTTTACTCGTTTTACTCGTTTTACTCGTTTTACTCGTTTTACTCGTTTTACTCGTTTTACTCGTTTTACTCGTTTTACTCGTTTTACTAAATTTAATCGTTTTACTCGTTTTACTCGTTTTACTCGTTTTACTCGTTTTACTCGTTTTACTCGTTTTACTAGTTTTACTCGTTTTACTCGTTCAACTCGTTTTACTCGTTTTACTAGTTTTACTCGTTTAACTCGTTTTACTCGTTTTACTCGTTTTACTCGTTTTACTCGTTTTACTAGTTTTACTCGTTTAGCTCGTTTTACTCGTTTAGCTCGTTTTACTCGTTTCGCTCGTTTTACTCGTTTCGCTCGTTTCACTCGTTTCGCTCGTTTCACTCGTTTTACTCGTTTCACTCGTTTTAATCTTTTCACTAGTTTTACTCGTTTTACTTGTTTAACTCGTTTTACTAGTTTTACTCGTTTTACTAGTTTTACTCGTTTTACTCGTTTTACTCGTTTTACTCGTTTTCCTCGTTTTCCTCGTTTTACTCGTTTTGCTCGTTTTACTCGTTTTGCTCGTTTTACTCGTTTTGCTCGTTTTACTCGTTTTGCTCGTTTTACTCGTTTTGCTCGTTTTACTCGTTTTGCTCGTTTTACTCGTTTTGCTCGTTTTACTCGTTTTGCTCGTTTTACTCGTTTAACTCGTTTTGCTCGTTTAACTCGTTTTGCTCGTTTTACTCGTTTTGCTCGTTTTACTCGTTTAACTCGTTTTACTCGTTTTACTCGTTTTACTCGTTTTACTCGTTTTACTCGTTTTACTCGTTTTACTCGTTTTACTCGTTTTACTCGTTTTACTCGTATTACTCGTATTACTCGTATTACTCGTATTACTCGTATTACTCGTATTACTCGTATTACTCGTATTACTCGTTTTACTCGTTTTACTCGTTTTACTCGTTTTACTCGTTTTACTCGTTTTACTCGTTTTACTCGTTTTACTCGTTTTACTCGTTTTACTAAATTTAATCGTTTTACTCGTTTTACTCGTTTTACTAGTTTTACTCGTTTTACTCGTATTACTCGTATTACTCGTATTACTCGTTTTACTCGTTTTACTCGTTTCACTCGTTTTACTCGTTTCACTCGTTGTACTCGTTTTACTCGTTCAACTCGTTTTACTCGTTTTTACTAGTTTTACTCGTTTAACTCGTTTTACTCGTTTTACTCGTTTTACTCGTTTTACTAGTTTTACTCGTTTTACTCGTTTAACTCGTCTTACTCGTTTCACTCGTTTTACTCTTTTCACTAGTTTTACTCGTTTTACTCCTTTTACTCGTTTTACTCGTTTTACTCGTTTTACTCGTTTAACTCGTTTTACTAGTTTTACTCGTTTTACTCGTTTTACTCGTTTTACTCGTTTTGCTCGTTTTACTCGTTTTGCTCGTTTTGCTCGTTTTACTCGCTTTACTCGTTTTACTCGCTTTACTCGTTTTACTCGTATTACTCGTATTACTCGTATTACTCGTTTTACTCGCTTTACTCGTTTTACTCGTATTACTCGTATTACTCGTATTACTCGTTGTACTCGTTTTACTCGTTCAACTCGTTTTACTCGTTTCACTCGTTTCAGTCGTTTTACTCGTCTCACTCGTTTTACTCTTTTCACTAGTTTTACTCTTTTCACTAGTTTTACTCGTTTTACTCCTTTTTCTCGTTTTACTCGTTTTACTAGTTTTACTCGTTTTACTCGTATTACTCGTATTACTCGTATTACTCGTATTACTCGTTTTACTCGTTTTACTCGTTTTACTCGTTTTACTCGTTTTACTCGTTTTACTCGTTTTACTCGTTTTACTCGTTTTACTGGTTTTACTCGTTTTACTGGTTTTACTCGTTTTACTCGTTTCACTCGTTTTACTCGTTTCACTCGTTGTACTCGTTTTACTCGTTTCACTCGTTTTACTCGTTTCACTCGTTGTACTCGTTTTACTCGTTCAACTCGTTTTACTCGTTTTTACTAGTTTTACTCGTTTAACTCGTTTTACTCGTTTTACTCGTTTTACTCGTTTTACTAGTTTTACTCGTTTTACTCGTTTAACTCGTCTTACTCGTTTCACTCGTTTTACTCTTTTCACTAGTTTTACTCGTTTTACTCCTTTTACTCGTTTTACTCGTTTTACTCGTTTTACTCGTTTAACTCGTTTTACTAGTTTTACTCGTTTTACTCGTTTTACTCGTTTTACTCGTTTTGCTCGTTTTACTCGTTTTGCTCGTTTTGCTCGTTTTACTCGCTTTACTCGTTTTACTCGCTTTACTCGTTTTACTCGTATTACTCGTATTACTCGTATTACTCGTTTTACTCGCTTTACTCGTTTTACTCGTATTACTCGTATTACTCGTATTACTCGTTGTACTCGTTTTACTCGTTCAACTCGTTTTACTCGTTTCACTCGTTTCACTCGTTTTACTCGTCTCACTCGTTTTACTCTTTTCACTAGTTTTACTCGTTTTACTCCTTTTTCTCGTTTTACTCGTTTCACTCGTTGTACTCGTTTTACTCGTTTCACTCGTTTTACTCGTTTCACTCGTTGTACTCGTTTTACTCGTTCAACTCGTTTTACTCGTTTTTACTAGTTTTACTCGTTTAACTCGTTTTACTCGTTATACTCGTTTTACTCGTTTTACTAGTTTTACTCGTTTTACTCGTTTAACTCGTCTTACTCGTTTCACTCGTTTTACTCTTTTCACTAGTTTTACTCGTTTTACTCCTTTTACTCGTTTTACTCGTTTTACTCGTTTTACTCGTTTAACTCGTTTTACTAGTTTTACTCGTTTTACTCGTTTTACTCGTTTTACTCGTTTTGCTCGTTTTACTCGTTTTGCTCGTTTTGCTCGTTTTACTCGCTTTACTCGTTTTACTCGCTTTACTCGTTTTACTCGTATTACTCGTATTACTCGTATTACTCGTTTTACTCGCTTTACTCGTTTTACTCGTATTACTCGTATTACTCGTATTACTCGTTGTACTCGTTTTACTCGTTCAACTCGTTTTACTCGTTTCACTCGTTTCACTCGTTTTACTCGTCTCACTCGTTTTACTCTTTTCACTAGTTTTACTCTTTTCACTAGTTTTACTCGTTTTACTCGTTTTACTCGTTTTACTCGTTTTACTCGTTTTACTCGTTTTACTCGTTTTACTCGTTTTACTCGTTTTACTCGTTTTACTCGTTTTACTCGTTTTACTCGTTTTACTCGTTTTACTGGTTTTACTCGTTTTACTGGTTTTACTCGTTTTACTCGTTTTACTCGTTTTACTCGTTTTACTCGTTTTGCTCGTTTTACTCGTTTTGCTCGTTTTACTCGTTTTGCTCGTTTTACTCGTTTTGCTCGTTTTACTCGTTTTGCTCGTTTTACTCGTTTTGCTCGTTTTACTCGTTTAACTCGTTTTACTCGTTTTACTCGTTTTACTCGTTTCACTCGTTTTACTCGTTTTACTCGTTTTACTCGTTTTACTCGTTTTACTCGTTTTACTCCTTTTACTCGTTTTACTCGTTTTACTCGTTTTACTCGTTTTACTCGTTTTACTCGTTTTACTAAATTTAATCGTTTTACTCGTTTTACTCGTTTTACTCGTTTTACTCGTTTTACTCGTTTTACTCGTTTTACTCGTTTTACTCGTTTTACTCGTTTTACTCGTTTTACTCGTTTTACTCGTTTTACTCGTTTTACTCGTTTTACTCGTTTTACTCGTTTTACTCGTTTTACTCGTTTTACTCGTTTTACTCGTTTTACTCGTTTTACTCGTTTTACTCGTTTTACTCGTTTTACTCGTTTTACTAGTTTTACTCGTTTTACTCGTATTACTCGTATTACTCGTATTACTCGTATTACTCGTTTTACTCGTTTTACTCGTTTTACTCGTTTTACTCGTTTTACTCGTTTTACTCGTTTTACTCGTTTTACTCGTTTTACTGGTTTTACTCGTTTTACTGGTTTTACTCGTTTTACTCGTTTCACTCGTTTTACTCGTTTCACTCGTTGTACTCGTTTTACTCGTTTCACTCGTTTTACTCGTTTCACTCGTTGTACTCGTTTTACTCGTTCAACTCGTTTTACTCGTTTTTACTAGTTTTACTCGTTTAACTCGTTTTACTCGTTTTACTCGTTTTACTCGTTTTACTAGTTTTACTCGTTTTACTCGTTTAACTCGTCTTACTCGTTTCACTCGTTTTACTCTTTTCACTAGTTTTACTCGTTTTACTCCTTTTACTCGTTTTACTCGTTTTACTCGTTTTACTCGTTTAACTCGTTTTACTAGTTTTACTCGTTTTACTCGTTTTACTCGTTTTACTCGTTTAACTCGTTTTGCTCGTTTTACTCGTTTTGCTCGTTTTACTCGTTTTGCTCGTTTTACTCGTTTTGCTCGTTTTACTCGTTTTGCTCGTTTTACTCGTTTTACTCGTTTTACTCGCTTTACTCGTTTTACTCGCTTTACTCGTTTTACTCGCTTTACTCGTTTTACTCCTTTTTCTCGTTTTACTCGTTTTACTCGTTTTACTCGTTTTGCTCGTTTTACTCGTTTTGCTCGTTTTACTGGTTTTACTCGTTTTACTCGTTTTACTCGTTTTACTCGTTTCACTCGTTTTACTCGTTTCACTCGTTGTACTCGTTTTACTCGTTCAACTCGTTTTACTCGTTTTACTAGTTTTACTCGTTTAACTCGTTTTGCTCGTTTTACTCGTTTTGCTCGTTTTACTCGTTTTGCTCGTTTTACTCGTTTTGCTCGTTTTACTCGTTTTGCTCGTTTTACTCGTTTTGCTCGTTTTACTCGTTTTGCTCGTTTTACTCGTTTTGCTCGTTTTACTCGTTTTGCTCGTTTTACTCGTTTTGCTCGTTTTACTCGTTTTGCTCGTTTTACTCGTTTTGCTCGTTTTACTCGTTTTGCTCGTTTTACTCGTTTTGCTCGTTTTACTCGTTTTGCTCGTTTTACTCGTTTTGCTCGTTTTACTCGTTTTACTCGTTTTACTCGTTTTACTCGTTTTACTCGTTTTACTCGCTTTACTCGTTTTACTCGCTTTACTCGTTTTACTCGCTTTACTCGTTTTACTCGCTTTACTCGTTTTACTCGTTTAGCTCGTTTTACTCGTTTCACTCGTTTCACTCGTTTTACTCGTTTCACTCGTTTTACTCGTTTCACTCGGTTTACTCGTTTCACTCGTTTTACTCTTTTCACTAGTTTTACTCGTTTTACTCGTTTAACTCGTTTTACTCGTTTAACTCGTTTTACTCGTTTAACTCGTTTTGCTCGTTTTACTCGTTTTGCTCGTTTTACTCGTTTTGCTCGTTTTACTCGTTTTACTCGCTTTACTCGTTTTACTCGCTTTACTCGTTTTACTCGCTTTACTCGTTTTACTCGCTTTACTCGTTTTACTCGTTTAGCTCGTTTTACTCGTTTAGCTCGTTTTACTCGTTTCGCTCGTTTTACTCGTTTCGCTCGTTTTACTCGTTTTACTCGTTTCACTCGTTTTACTCGTTTCACTCGTTTTACTCTTTTCACTAGTTTTACTCGTTTTACTCCTTTTTCTCGTTTTACTCGTTTTACTCGTTTTACTCGTTTTGCTCGTTTTACTCGTTTTGCTCGTTTTACTGGTTTTACTCGTTTTACTCGTTTTACTCGTTTTACTCGTTTCACTCGTTTTACTCGTTTCACTCGTTGTACTCGTTTTACTCGTTCAACTCGTTTTACTCGTTTTACTAGTTTTACTCGTTTAACTCGTTTTACTCGTTTTACTCGTTTTACTCGTTTTACTCGTTTTACTCGTTTTACTCGTTTTACTCGTTTTACTCGTTTTACTCGCTTTACTCGCTTTACTCGTTTTACTCGCTTTACTCGTTTTACTCGTTTAGCTCGTTTTACTCGTTTAGCTCGTTTTACTCGTTTCGCTCGTTTTACTCGTTTCGCTCGTTTCACTCGTTTCGCTCGTTTCACTCGTTTCACTCGTTTCACTCGTTTTACTCGTTTCACTCGTTTTAATCTTTTCACTAGTTTTACTCGTTTTACTTGTTTAACTCGTTTTACTAGTTTTACTCGTTTTACTAGTTTTACTCGTTTTACTCGTTTTACTCGTTTTACTCGTTTTCCTCGTTTTCCTCGTTTTACTCGTTTTGCTCGTTTTACTCGTTTTGCTCGTTTTACTCGTTTTGCTCGTTTTACTCGTTTTGCTCGTTTTACTCGTTTTGCTCGTTTTACTCGTTTTGCTCGTTTTACTCGTTTTGCTCGTTTTACTCGTTTTGCTCGTTTTACTCGTTTTGCTCGTTTTACTCGTTTTGCTCGTTTTACTCGTTTAACTCGTTTTACTCGTTTTGCTCGTTTTACTCGTTTTGCTCGTTTTACTCGTTTTGCTCGTTTTACTCGTTTTACTCCTTTTACTCGTTTTACTCGTTTTACTCGTTTTACTCGTTTTACTCGTTTTACTCGTTTTACTCGTTTTACTAAATTTAATCGTTTTACTCGTTTTACTCGTTTTACTCGTTTTACTCGTTTTACTCGTTTTACTCGTTTTACTCGTTTTACTCGTTTTACTCGTTTTACTCGTTTTACTCGTTTTACTCGTTTTACTCGTTTTACTCGTTTTACTAGTTTTACTAGTTTTACTCGTTTTACTCGTATTACTCGTATTACTCGTATTACTCGTATTACTCGTATTACTCGTATTACTCGTATTACTCGTATTACTCGTTTTACTCGTTTTACTCGTTTTACTCGTTTTACTCGTTTTACTCGTTTTACTCGTTTTACTCGTTTTACTCGTTTTACTCGTTTTACTCGTTTTACTCCTTTTACTCGTTTTACTCGTTTTACTCGTTTTACTCGTTTTACTCGTTTTCCTAAATTTAATCGTTTTACTCGTTTTACTCGTTTTACTAGTTTTACTCGTTTTACTCGTATTACTCGTATTACTCGTATTACTCGTTTTACTCGTTTTACTCGTTTCACTCGTTTCACTCGTTTCACTCGTTGTACTCGTTTTACTCGTTCAACTCGTTTTACTCGTTTTTACTAGTTTTACTCGTTTAACTCGTTTTACTCGTTTTACTCGTTTTACTCGTTTTACTAGTTTTACTCGTTTTACTCGTTTAACTCGTCTTACTCGTTACACTCGTTTTACTCTTTTCACTAGTTTTACTCGTTTTACTCCTTTTACTCGTTTTACTCGTTTTACTCGTTTTACTCGTTTAACTCGTTTTACTAGTTTTACTCGTTTTACTCGTTTTACTCGTTTTACTCGTTTTGCTCGTTTTACTCGTTTTGCTCGTTTTGCTCGTTTTACTCGCTTTACTCGTTTTACTCGCTTTACTCGTTTTACTCGTATTACTCGTATTACTCGTATTACTCGTTTTACTCGCTTTACTCGTTTTACTCGTATTACTCGTATTACTCGTATTACTCGTTGTACTCGTTTTACTCGTTCAACTCGTTTTACTCGTTTCACTCGTTTCACTCGTTTTACTCGTCTCACTCGTTTTACTCTTTTCACTAGTTTTACTCTTTTCACTAGTTTTACTCGTTTTACTCCTTTTTCTCGTTTTACCTCGTTTTACTAGTTTTACTCGTTTTACCCGTATTACTCGTATTACTCGTATTACTCGTATTACTCGTTTTACTCGTTTTACTCGTTTTACTCGTTTTACTCGTTTTACTCGTTTTACTCGTTTTACTCGTTTTACTCGTTTTACTGGTTTTACTCGTTTTACTGGTTTTACTCGTTTTACTCGTTTCACTCGTTTTACTCGTTTCACTCGTTGTACTCGTTTTACTCGTTTCACTCGTTTTACTCGTTCAACTCGTTTTACTCGTTTTTACTAGTTTTACTCGTTTAACTCGTTTTACTCGTTTTACTCGTTTTACTCGTTTTACTAGTTTTACCTCGTTTTACTCGTTTAACTCGTCTTACTCGTTTCACTCGTTTTACTCTTTTCACTAGTTTTACTCGTTTTACTCCTTTTACTCGTTTTACTCGTTTTACTCGTTTTACTCGTTTAACTCGTTTTACTAGTTTTACTCGTTTTACTCGTTTTACTCGTTTTACTCGTTTTGCTCGTTTTACTCGTTTTGCTCGTTTTGCTCGTTTTACTCGCTTTACTCGTTTTACTCGCTTTACTCGTTTTACTCGTATTACTCGTATTACTCGTATTACTCGTTTTACTCGCTTTACTCGTTTTACTCGTATTACTCGTATTACTCGTATTACTCGTTGTACTCGTTTTACTCGTTCAACTTGTTTTACTCGTTTCACTCGTTTCACTCGTTTTACTCGTCTCACTCGTTTTACTCTTTTCACTAGTTTTACTCGTTTTACTCCTTTTTCTCGTTTTACTCGTTTCACTCGTTGTACTCGTTTTACTCGTTTCACTCGTTTTACTCGTTTCACTCGTTGTACTCGTTTTACTCGTTCAACTCGTTTTACTCGTTTTTACTAGTTTTACTCGTTTAACTCGTTTTACTCGTTATACTCGTTTTACTCGTTTTACTAGTTTTACTCGTTTTACTCGTTTAACTCGTCTTACTCGTTTCACTCGTTTTACTCTTTTCACTAGTTTTACTCGTTTTACTCCTTTTACTCGTTTTACTCGTTTTACTCGTTTTACTCGTTTAACTCGTTTTACTAGTTTTACTCGTTTTACTCGTTTTACTCGTTTTACTCGTTTTGATCGTTTTACTCGTTTTGCTCGTTTTGCTCGTTTTACTCGCTTTACTCGTTTTACTCGCTTTACTCGTTTTACTCGTATTACTCGTATTACTCGTATTACTCGTTTTACTCGCTTTACTCGTTTTACTCGTATTACTCGTATTACTCGTATTACTCGTTGTACTCGTTTTACTCGTTCAACTCGTTTTACTCGTTTCACTCGTTTCACTCGTTTTACTCGTCTCACTCGTTTTACTCTTTTCACTAGTTTTACTCTTTTCACTAGTTTTACTCGTTTTACTCGTTTTACTCGTTTTACTCGTTTTACCTCGTTTTACTCGTTTTACTCGTTTTACTCGTTTTACTCGTTTTACTCGTTTTACTCGTTTTACTCGTTTTACTCGTTTTACTCGTTTTACTGGTTTTACTCGTTTTACTGGTTTTACTCGTTTTACTGGTTTTACTCGTTTTACTCGTTTTACTCGTTTTACTCGTTTTACTCGTTTTTCGTTTTACTCGTTTTGCTCGTTTTACTCGTTTTGCTCGTTTTACTCGTTTTGCTCGTTTTACTCGTTTTGCTCGTTTTACTCGTTTTGCTCGTTTTACTCGTTTTGCTCGTTTTACTCGTTTAACTCGTTTTACTCGTTTTACTCGTTTTACTCGTTTCACTCGTTTTACTCGTTTTACTCGTTTTACTCGTTTTACTCGTTTTACTCGTTTTACTCGTTTTACTCGTTTTACTCGTTTTACTCGTTTTACTCGTTTTACTCGTTTTACTCGTTTTACTCGTTTTACTCGTTTTACTCGTTTTACTCGTTTTACTCGTTTTACTCGTTTTACTCGTTTTACTCGTTTTACTCGTTTTACTCGTTTTACTCGTTTTACTCGTTTTACTAGTTTTACTCGTTTTACTCGTATTACTCGTATTACTCGTATTACTCGTATTACTCGTTTTACTCGTTTTACTCGTTTTACTCGTTTTACTCGTTTTACTCGTTTTACTCGTTTTACTCGTTTTACTGGTTTTACTCGTTTTACTGGTTTTACTCGTTTTACTCGTTTCACTCGTTTTACTCGTTTCACTCGTTGTACTCGTTTTACTCGTTTCACTCGTTTTACTCGTTTCACTCGTTGTACTCGTTTTACTCGTTCAACTCGTTTTACTCGTTTTACTAGTTTTACTCGTTTAACTCGTTTTACTCGTTTTACTCGTTTTACTCGTTTTACTAGTTTTACTCGTTTTACTCGTTTAACTCGTCTTACTCGTTTCAATCGTTTTACTCTTTTCACTAGTTTACTCTTTTACTCGTTTTACTCGTTTTACTCGTTTTACTCGTTTAACTCGTTTTACTAGTTTTACTCGTTTTACTCGTTTTACTCGTTTTACTCGTTTTGCTCGTTTTACTCGTTTTGCTCGTTTTGCTCGTTTTACTCGCTTTACTCGTTTTACTCGCTTTACTCGTTTTACTCGTATTACTCGTATTACTCGTATTACTCGTTTTACTCGCTTTACTCGTTTTACTCGTATTACTCGTATTACTCGTATTACTCGTTGTACTCGTTTTACTCGTTCAACTCGTTTTACTCGTTTCACTCGTTTCACTCGTTTTACTCGTCTCACTCGTTTTACTCTTTTCACTAGTTTTACTCTTTTCACTAGTTTTACTCGTTTTACTCCTTTTTCTCGTTTTACTCTTTTCACTAGTTTTACTCGTTTTACTCGTTTAACTCGTTTTACCTCGTTTAACTCGTTTTGCTCGTTTTACTCGTTTTGCTCGTTTTACTCGTTTTGCTCGTTTTACTCGTTTTGCTCGTTTTACTCGTTTTGCTCGTTTTACTCGTTTTGCTCGTTTTACTCGTTTCGCTCGTTTTACTCGTTTTGCTCGTTTTACTCGTTTTACTCGTTTTGCTCGTTTTACTCGTTTTGCTCGTTTTACTCGTTTTGCTCGTTTTACTCGTTTTACTCGTTTTACTCGCTTTACTCGTTTTACTCGCTTTACTCGTTTTACTCGTTTAGCTCGTTTTACTCGTTTAGCTCGTTTTACTCGTTTCGCTCGTTTTACTCGTTTCGCTCGTTTCACTCGTTTTACTCGTTTCACTCGTTTTACTCGTTTCACTCGCTTTACTCTTTTCACTAGTTTTACTCGTTTTACTCCTTTTTCTCGTTTTACTCGTTTTACTCGTTTTACTCGTTTTGCTCGTTTTACTCGTTTTACTCGTTTCACTCGTTGTACTCGTTTTACTCGTTCAACTCGTTTTACTCGTTTTTACTAGTTTTACTCGTTTAACTCGTTTTACTCGTTCGTTTTACTCGTTTTACTCGTTTTACTAGTTTTACTCGTTTTACTCGTTTAACTCGTCTTACTCGTTTCACTCGTTTTACTCTTTTCACTAGTTTTACTCGTTTTACTCCTTTTACTCGTTTTACTCGTTTTACTCGTTTTACTCGTTTCACTCGTTTTACTCGTTTCACTCGTTGTACTCGTTTTACTCGTTCAACTCGTTTTACTCGTTTTACTAGTTTTACTCGTTTAACTCGTTTTACTCGTTTTACTCGTTTTACTCGTTTTACTCGTTTTACTAGTTTTACTCGTTTTACTCGTTTTACTCGTTTTACTCGTTTTACTCGTTTTACTCGTTTTACTCGTTTTACTCGTTTTACTCGTTTTACTCGTTTTGCTCGTTTTACTCGTTTGCTCGTTTTACTCGTTTTGCTCGTTTTACTCGTTTTGCTCGTTTTACTCGTTTTGCTCGTTTTACTCGTTTAACTCGTTTTACTCGTTTTACTCGTTTTACTCGTTTTACTCGTTTTACTCGTTTTACTCGTTTTACTCGTTTTACTCCTTTTACTCGTTTTACTCGTTTTACTCGTTTTACTCGTTTTACTCGTTTTACTCGTTTTACTCGTTTTACTCGTTTTACTCGTTTTACTAAATTTAATCGTTTTACTCGTTTTACTCGTTTTACTCGTTTTACTCGTTTTACTCGTTTTACTCGTTTTACTCGTTTTACTCGTTTTACTCGTTTTACTCGTTTTACTCGTTTTACTCGTTTTACTCGTTTTACTCGTTTTACTCGTTTTACTCGTTTTACTCGTTTTACTCGTTTTACTCGTTTTACTCGTTTTACTCGTATTACTCGTATTACTCGTATTACTCGTATTACTCGTATTACTCGTATTACTCGTATTACTCGTATTACTCGTATTACTCGTATTACTCGTATTACTCGTTTTACTCGTTTTACTCGTTTTACTCGTTTTACTCGTTTTACTCGTTTTACTCGTTTTACTCGTTTTACTCGTTTTACTCCTTTTACTCGTTTTACTCGTTTTACTCGTTTTACTCGTTTTACTCGTTTTACTCGTTTTACTAAATTTAATCGTTTTACTCGTTTTACTCGTTTTACTAGTTTTACTCGTTTTACTCGTATTACTCGTATTACTCGTATTACTCGTTTTACTCGTTTTACTCGTTTTACTCGTTTTACTCGTTTTACTCGTTTTACTCGTTTTACTCGTTTTACTCGTTTTACTCGTTTTACTGGTTTTACTCGTTTTACTGGTTTTACTCGTTTTACTCGTTTTACTCGTTTTACTCGTTTTACTCGTTTTACTCGTTTTGCTCGTTTTACTCGTTTTGCTCGTTTTACTCGTTTTGCTCGTTTTACTCGTTTTGCTCGTTTTACTCGTTTTGCTCGTTTTACTCGTTTTGCTCGTTTTACTCGTTTAACTCGTTTTACTCGTTTCACTCGTTTTACTCGTTTCACTCGTTTTACTCGTTTTACTCGTTTTACTCGTTTTACTCGTTTTACTCGTTTTACTCGTTTTACTCGCTTTACTCGTTTTACTCGCTTTACTCGTTTTACTCGTTTTACTCGTTTTACTAGTTTTACTCGTTTTACTCGTATTACTCGTATTACTCGTATTACTCGTATTACTCGTTTTACTCGTTTTACTCGTTTTACTCGTTTTACTCGTTTTACTCGTTTTACTCGTTTTACTCGTTTTACTCGTTTTACTGGTTTTACTCGTTTTACTGGTTTTACTCGTTTTACTCGTTTCACTCGTTTTACTCGTTTCACTCGTTGTACTCGTTTTACTCGTTTCACTCGTTTTACTCGTTTCACTCGTTGTACTCGTTTTACTCGTTCAACTCGTTTTACTCGTTTTTACTAGTTTTACTCGTTTAACTCGTTTTACTCGTTTTACTCGTTTTACTCGTTTTACTCGTTTTACTAGTTTTACTCGTTTTACTCGTTTAACTCGTCATACTCGTTTCACTCGTTTTACTCTTTTCACTAGTTTTACTCGTTTTACTCCTTTTACTCGTTTTACTCGTTTTACTCGTTTTACTCGTTTAACTCGTTTTACTAGTTTTACTCGTTTTACTCGTTTTACTCGTTTTACTCGTTTTGCTCGTTTTACTCGTTTTGCTCGTTTTGCTCGTTTTACTCGCTTTACTCGTTTTACTCGCTTTACTCGTTTTACTCGTATTACTCGTATTACTCGTATTACTCGTTTTACTCGCTTTACTCGTTTTACTCGTATTACTCGTATTACTCGTATTACTCGTTGTACTCGTTTTACTCGTTCAACTCGTTTTACTCGTTTCACTCGTTTCACTCGTTTTACTCGTCTCACTCGTTTTACTCTTTTCACTAGTTTTACTCTTTTCACTAGTTTTACTCGTTTTACTCCTTTTTCTCGTTTTACTCGTTTTACTCGTTTTACTCGTTTAACTCGTTTTACTAGTTTTACTCGTTTTACTAGTTTTACTCGTTTTACTCGTTTTACTCGTTTTACTGGTTTTGCTCGTTTTACTCGTTTTGCTCGTTTTACTCGTTTTGCTCGTTTTACTCGTTTTGCTCGATTTACTCGTTTTGCTCGTTTTACTCGTTTTACTCGTTTTACTCGTTTTACTCGTTTTACTCGTTTTACTCGTTTTACTCGTTTTACTCGTTTTACTCGCTTTACTCGTTTTACTCGCTTTACTCGTTTTACTCGCTTTACTCGTTTTACTCGCTTTACTCGTTTTACTCGTTTAGCTCGTTTTACTCGTTTCACTCGTATCACTCGTTTTACTCGTTTCACTCGTTTTACTCGTTTCACTCGTTTTACTCGTTTCACTCGTTTTACTCTTTTCACTAGTTTTACTCGTTTTACTCGTTTAACTCGTTTTACTCGTTTAACTCGTTTTGCTCGTTTTACTCGTTTTGCTCGTTTTACTCGTTTTGCTCGTTTTACTCGTTTTGCTCGTTTTACTCGTTTTGCTCGTTTTACTCGTTTTGCTCGTTTTACTCGTTTCGCTCGTTTTACTCGTTTTGCTCGTTTTACTCGTTTTACTCGTTTTGCTCGTTTTACTCGTTTTGCTCGTTTTACTCGTTTCACTCGTTTTACTCGTTTCACTCGCTTTACTCTTTTCACTAGTTTTACTCGTTTTACTCCTTTTTCTCGTTTTACTCGTTTTACTCGTTTTACTCGTTTTGCTCGTTTTACTCGTTTTACTCGTTTCACTCGTTTTACTCGTTTCACTCGTTGTACTCGTTTTACTCGTTCAACTCGTTTTACTCGTTTTTACTAGTTTTACTCGTTTAACTCGTTTTACTCGTTTTACTCGTTTTACTCGTTTTACTAGTTTTACTCGTTTTACTCGTTTAACTCGTCTTACTCGTTTCACTCGTTTTACTCTTTTCACTAGTTTTACTCGTTTTACTCCTTTTACTCGTTTTACTCGTTTTACTCGTTTTACTCGTTTCACTCGTTTTACTCGTTTCACTCGTTGTACTCGTTTTACTCGTTCAACTCGTTTTACTCGTTTTACTAGTTTTACTCGTTTAACTCGTTTTACTCGTTTTACTCGTTTTACTCGTTTTACTAGTTTTACTCGTTTTACTGGTTTTACTCGTTTTACTCGTTTTACTCGTTTTACTCGTTTTACTCGTTTTACTCGTTTTACTCGTTTTACTCGTTTTGCTCGTTTTACTCGTTTTACTCGTTTCACTCGTTTTACTCGTTTCACTCGTTGTACTCGTTTTACTCGTTCAACTCGTTTTACTCGTTTTTACTAGTTTTACTCGTTTAACTCGTTTCGCTCGTTTCACTCGTTTCACTCGTTTCACTCGTTTTACTCGTTTCACTCGTTTTAATCTTTTCACTAGTTTTACTCGTTTTACTTGTTTAACTCGTTTTACTAGTTTTACTCGTTTTACTAGTTTTACTCGTTTTACTCGTTTTACTCGTTTTACTCGTTTTCCTCGTTTTCCTCGTTTTACTCGTTTTGCTCGTTTTACTCGTTTTGCTCGTTTTACTCGTTTTACTCGTTTTACTCGTTTTACTCGCTTTACTCGTTTTACTCGCTTTACTCGTTTTACTCGCTTTACTCGTTTTACTCGCTTTACTCGTTTTACTCGTTTAGCTCGTTTTACTCGTTTCACTCGTTTCACTCGTTTTACTCGTTTCACTCGTTTTACTCGTTTCACTCGTTTTACTCGTTTCACTCGTTTTACTCTTTTCACTAGTTTTACTCGTTTTACTCGTTTAACTCGTTTTGCTCGTTTTACTCGTTTTGCTCGTTTTACTCGTTTTGCTCGTTTTACTCGTTTTGCTCGTTTTACTCGTTTTACTCGTTTTACTCGTTTTACTCGTTTTACTCGTTTTACTCGTTTTACTCGTTTTACTCGTTTTACTCGTTTTACTCGTTTTACTCGTTTTACTCGTTTTACTCGTTTTACTCGTTTTACTCGTTTTACTCGTTTTACTCGTTTTACTCGTTTTACTCGTTTTACTAGTTTTACTCGTTTTACTCGTATTACTCGTATTACTCGTATTACTCGTATTACTCGTTTTACTCGTTTTACTCGTTTTACTC
>NW_027485035.1:0-66676 GCF_050908995.1 Andrena cerasifolii
GTTCTCCTGATATATTGGCCAAAATCTGGCGAATATTTTCAGAATGCAAAAAATTGCGCTTTGTACAAGAGAACATGTCGTCGAAAGAGATGGCACAAAGTAACGTCTCCGGAGAGCAAATCAAAGAGCGAGAAGTGGCGCAGATGTTTCGAGACAGTGACTATTTAACGAAGGGACGCAGAATTTTCGAACGCCTCTTGAAATGCCTGCGCCTCTTATTTGCAACTTTAAGGCGATGCCTTTGAAGTTGAAATTTAGTGTACCTCTTTGCACTTCATGTTCTCCTGATATATTGGCCAAAATCTGGCGAATATTTTCAGAATGCACAAAATTGCGCTTTGTAACAGGAGAACATGTCGTCGAAAGAGATGGCACAAGGTAACGTCTCGGAGAGCAAATCAATGAGCGAGAAGTGGCGCAGATGTTTCGAGACAGTGACTGCTTAACGAAGAGACGCAGAATTTTCGAACGCCTCTTGAAAGGAATGCGCCTCTTATTAGCAACTTTAAGGCGATGCCTTTGAAGCTGAAATGTAGTATACCTCTTTCCACTTCATGTTCTCCTGATATATTGGCCAAAATTTGGCGAAAATTTTCAGAATGCACAAAATTGCACTTTGTAACAGTAGAACATGCCGTCGAAAGAGATGGCACAAAGTAATGTCTCCGGAGAGCAAATCAAAGAGCGAGAAGTGGCGCAGATGTTTCGAGACAGTGACTATTTAACGAAGAGACGCAGAATTTTCGAACGCCTCTTGAAATGCCTCCGCCTCTTATTTGCAACTTTAAGGCGATGCCTTTGAAGTTGAAATTTAGTGTACCTCTTTGCACTTCATGTTCTCCTGATATATTGGCCAAAATCTGGCGAATATTTTCAGAATGCACAAAATTGCGCTTTGTACAAGAGAACATGTCGTCGAAAGAGATGGCACAAAGTAACGTCTCCGGAGAGCAAACCAAAGAGCGAGAAGTGGCGCAGATGTTTCGAGACAGTGACAGCTTAACGAAGAGACGCAGAATTTTCGAACGCCCCTTGAAAGGCCTCCGCCTCGTATTGGCAACTTTAAGGCGATGCCTTTGAAGATGAAATTTAGTATACCTCTTTCCACTTCATTTTCTCATGATATATTGGCCAAAATCTGGCTAAAATTTTCAGAATGCACAAAATTACGCATTGTAACAGGAGAACATGCCGTCGAAAGAGATGGCACATAGTAACGTCTCCGGAGAGCAAATCAAAGAGCGAGAAGTGGCGCAGATGTTTCGAGACAGTGACTGCTTAACGAAGAGACGCAGAATTTTCGAACGCCTCTTGAAAGGCCTGCGCCTCGTATTGGCAACGTTAAGGCGATGCCTTTGAAGCTGAAATTTAGTATACCTCTTTCCACTTCATGTTCTCCTGATGTATTGGCCAAAATTTGGCGAAAATTTTCAGAATGCACAAAATTGGGCTTTGTAACAGGAAAACATGCTGTCGAAAGAGATGGCACAAAGTAACGTCTCCGGAGAGCAAATCAAAGAGCGAGAAGTGGCGCAGATGTTTCCAGACAGTGACTGCTTAACGAAGAGACGCAGAATTTTCGAACGCCTCTTGAAAGGAATGCGCCTCTTATTAGCAACTTTAAGGCGATGCCTTTGAAGCTGAAATTTATTACACCTCTTTCCACTTCATGTTCTCCTGATACATTGGCCAAAATCTGGTGAATATTTTCAGAATGCACAAAATTGGGCTTTGTAAGTGGAGAAAATGCCGTCGAAAGAGATGGCACAAAGTAATGTCTCCGGAGAGCAAATCAAAGAGCGAGAAGTGGCGCAGATGTTTCGAGACAGTGACTATTTAACGAAGAGACGCAGAATTTTCGAACGCCTCTTGAAATGCCTGCGCCTCTTATTTGCAACTTTAAGGCGATGCCTTTGAAGTTGAAATTTAGTGTACCTCTTTGCACTTCATGTTCTCCTGATATATTGGCCAAAATCTGGCGAATATTTTCAGAATGCACAAAATTGCGCTTTGTACAAGAGAACATGTCGTCGAAAGAGATGGCACAAAGTAACGTCTCCGGAGAGCCAATCAAAGAGCGAGAAGTGGCGCAGATGTTTCGAGACAGTGACAGCTTAACGAAGAGACGCAGAATTTTCGAACGCCCCTTGAAAGGCCTCCGCCTCGTATTGGCAACTTTAAGGCGATGCCTTTGAAGATGAAATTTAGTATACCTCTTTCCACTTCATTTTCTCATGATATATTGGCCAAAATCTGGCTAAAATTTTCAGAATGCACAAAATTACGCTTTGTAACAGGAGAACATGCCGTCGAAAGATATGGCACAAAGTAACGTCTCCGGAGAGCATATCAAAGAGCGAGAAGTGGCGCAGATGTTTCGAGACAGTGACAGCTTAACGAAGAGACGCAGAATTTTCGAACGCCCCTTGAAAGGCCTCCGCCTCGTATTGGCAACTTTAAGGCGATGCCTTTGAAGATGAAATTTAGTATACCTCTTTCCAATTCATTTTCTCATGATATATTGGCCAAAATCTGGCTAAAATTTTCAGAATGCACAAAATTACGCATTGTAACAGGAGAACATGCCGTCGAAAGAGATGGCACATAGTAACGTCTCCGGAGAGCAAATCAAAGAGCGAGAAGTGGCGCAGATGTTTCGAGACAGTGACTGCTTAACGAAGAGACGCAGTATTTTCGAACGCCTCTTGAAAGGCCTCCGCCTCTTATTTGCAACTTTAAGGCGATGCCTTTGAAGCTGAAATTTAGTATACCTCTTTCCACTTCATGTTCTCCTGATATATTAGCCAAAATTTGGCGAAAATTTTCAGAATGCACAAAATTGGGCTTTGTAACAGGAAAACATGCTGTCGAAAGAGATGGCACAAAGTAACGTCTCCGGAGAGCAAATCAAAGAGCGAGAAGTGGCGCAGATGTTTCCAGACAGTGACTGCTTAACGAAGTGACGCAGAATTTTCGAACGCCTCTTGAAAGGAATGCGCCTCTTATTAGCAACTTTAAGGCGATGCCTTTGAAGCTGAAATTTATTACACCTCTTTCCACTTTATGTTCTCCTGAGACATTGGCCAAAATCTGGTGAATATTTTCAGAATGCACAAAATTGGGCTTTGTAACTGGAGAACATGCCGTCGAAAGAGATGGCACAAAGTAATGTCTCCGGAGAGCAAATCAAAGAGCGAGAAGTGGCGCAGATGTTTCGAGACAGTGACTATTTAACGAAGAGACGCAGAATTTTCGAAAGCCTCTTGAAATGCCTGCGCCTCTTATTTGCAACTTTAAGGCGATGCCTTTGAAGTTGAAATTTAGTGTACCTCTTTGCACTTCATGTTCTCCTGATATATTGGCCAAAATCTGGCGAATATTTTCAGAATGCACAAAATTGCGCTTTGTACAAGAGAACATGTCGTCGAAAGGGATGGCACAAAGTAACGTCTCCGGAGAGCAAATCAAAGAGCGAGAAGTGGCGCAGATGTTTCGAGACAGTGACTATTTAACGAAGGGACGCAGAATTTTCGAACGCCTCTTGAAATGCCTGCGCCTCTTATTTGCAACTTTAAGGCGATGCCTTTGAAGTTGAAATTTAGTGTACCTCTTTGCACTTCATGTTCTCCTGATATATTGGCCAAAATCTGGCGAATATTTTCAGAATGCACAAAATTGCGCTTTGTAACAGGAGAACATGTCGTCGAAAGAGATGGCACAAGGTAACGTCTCCGGAGAGCAAATCAATGAGCGAGAAGTGGCGCAGATGTTTCGAGACAGTGACTGCTTAACGAAGAGACGCAGAATTTTCGAACGCCTCTTGAAAGGAATGCGCCTCTTATTAGCAACTTTAAGGCGATGCCTTTGAAGCTGAAATGTAGTATACCTCTTTCCACTTCATGTTCTCCTGATATATTGGCCAAAATTTGGCGAAAATTTTCAGAATGCACAAAATTGCACTTTGTAACAGTAGAACATGCCGTCGAAAGAGATGGCACAAAGTAATGTCTCCGGAGAGCAAATCAAAGAGCGAGAAGTGGCGCAGATGTTTCGAGACAGTGACTATTTAACGAAGAGACGCAGAATTTTCGAACGCCTCTTGAAATGCCTCCGCCTCTTATTTGCAACTTTAAGGCGATGCCTTTGAAGCTGAAATTTAGTATACCTCTTTCCACTTCATGTTCTCCTGATATATTGGCCAAAATTTGGCGAAAATTTTCAGAATGCACAAAATTGGGCTTTGTAACAGGAGAACATGCTGTCGAAAGAGATGGCACAAAGTAATGTCTCCGGAGAGCAAATCAAAGAGCGAGAAGTGGCGCAGATGTTTCGAGACAGTGACTGCTTAACAAAAAGACGCAGAATTTTCGAACGCCTCTTGAAAGGCCTGCGCCTCGTATTGGCAACGTTAAGGCGATGCCTTTGAAGCTGAAATTTAGTATACCTCTTTCCACTTCATGTTCTCCTGATGTATTGGCCAAAATTTGGCGAAAATTTTCAGAATGCACAAAATTGGGCTTTGTAACAGGAGAACATGCTGTCGAAAGAGATGGCACAAAGTAACGTCTCCGGAGAGCAAATCAAAGAGCGAGAAGTGGCGCAGATGTTTCGAGACAGTGACTATTTAACGAAGGGACGCAGAATTTTCGAACGCCTCTTGAAATGCCTGCGCCTCTTATTTGCAACTTTAAGGCGATGCCTTTGAAGTTGAAATTTAGTGTACCTCTTTGCACTTCATGTTCTCCTGATATATTGGCCAAAATCTGGCGAATATTTTCTGAATGCACAAAATTGCGCTTTGTAACAGGAGAAAATGTCGTCGAAAGAGATGGCACAAAGTAACGTCTCCGCAGAGCAAATCAAAGAGCGAGAAGTGGCGCAGATGTTTCGAGACAGTGACTATTTAACGAAGGGACGCAGAATTTTCGAACGCCTCTTGAAATGCCTGCGCCTCTTATTTGCAACTTTAAGGCGATGCCTTTGAAGTTGAAATTTAGTGTACCTCTTTGCACTTCATGTTCTCCTGATATATTGGCCAAAATCTGGCGAATATTTTCAGAATGCACAAAATTGCGCTTTGTAACAGGAGAAAATGTCGTCGAAAGAGATGGCACAAGGTAACGTCTCCGGAGAGCAAATCAATGAGCGAGAAGTGGCGCAGATGTTTCGAGACAGTGACTGCTTAACGAAGAGACGCAGAATTTTCGAACGCCTCTTGAAATGCCTGCGCCTCTTATTTGCAACTTTAAGGCGATGCCTTTGAAGTTGAAATTTAGTGTACCTCTTTGCACTTCATGTTCTCCTGATATATTGGCCAAAATCTGGTGAATATTTTCAGAATGCACAAAATTACGCTTTGTAACAGGAGAACATGCCGTCGAAAGAGATGGCACAAGGTAACGTCTCCGGAGAACAAATCAATGAGCGAGTAGTGGCGCAGATGTTTCGAGACAGTGACTGCTTAAGGGGGGAGTCTAGTGTAGCGGATCGAAGAAATCGATTTTTTTTTTGCATAAATCAATAGTTAAACATCACGATAATATGCTCCCAAAGCCGCAAAACGAAATTCGAAAAATTAAAGCGGATATAGCCGGTTTTGCTACGGAGCGCCAGGCTACCACAAAACTTGAAATGTGTTTTTCTCGAAACGACAGTTTTATACTTTGCGGGTAATGTAACTCAAAAAATATTCAACGAATCGACTTGGCCTTGTGCACGGATATTTGTGAAAATTTTCTTCATAGTACTAAGTTATTAGTATAATGATATTGTTTAAATAAATAACTTTTTTTTAGACATTTAAGGCAAAATTTCGTTGGAAACAGTGAACTTTTTATTCAAGAGGCCGCCATTTGTTCATTTTGCATCTTTTAAGTTTCAAATTTCTTCATTCTGTGCGTACACTCATAAACTAAAAGAAAATTGTTCGATTTTTGGTTTCAGATGAAACCAAAAGACGCTACGTTGCCCGCAGTGCAATAATTGCGTCGCCAACGGGCTGGGCATAACTTTGTTATTTTCCGCTCTTTTTTAATAAAATTTTTTTGTTATATACATTAACCTGTTAGTACAATATCCTGAAAGTTTCAGAAAGATCTATCAAATACTTTCTTTAAAAAAAATTCCCGAAAACTGCCTCGATTTTCATTTAGTTACACCAGGCTCCCCCCTTAACGAAGAGACGCAGAATTTTCGAACGCCTCTTGAAAGGAATGCGCCTCTTATTAGCAACTTTAAGGCGATGCCTTTGAAGCTGAAATGTAGTATACCTCTTTCCACTTCATGTTCTCCTGATATATTGGCCATAATCTGGTGAATATTTTCAGAATGCACAAAATTGCGCTTTGTAACAGGAGAACATGTCGTCGAAAGAGATGGCACAAAGTAACGTCTCCGGAGAGCAAATCAAAGAGCGAGAAGTGGCGCAGATGTTTCGAGACAGTGACTATTTAACGAAGGGACGCAGAATTTTCGAACGCCTCTTGAAAGGAATGCGCCTCTTATTAGCAACTTTAAGGCGATGCCTTTGAAGCTGAAATTTATTACACCTCTTTCCACTTCATGTTCTCCTGATACATTGGCCAAAATCTGGTGAATATTTTCAGAATGCACAAAATTGGGCTTTGTAACTGGAGAACATGCCGTCGAAAGAGATGGCACAAAGTAACGCCTTCGGAGAGCAAATCAAAGAGCGAGAAGTGGCGCAGATGTTTCCAGACAGTGACTGCTTAACGAAGAGACGCAGAATTTTCGAACGCCTCTTGAAAGGCCTGCGCCTCGTATTGGCAACGTTAAGGCGATGCCTTTGAAGCTGAAATTGATTATACCTCTTTCCACTTCATGTTCTCCTGATGTATTGGCCAAAATCTGGTGAATATTTTCAGAATGCACAAAATTACGCTTTGTAACAGGAGAACATGTCGTCGAAAGAGATGGCACAAGGTAACGTCTCCGGAGAGCAAATCAATGAGCGAGAAGTGGCGCAGAAGTTTCGAGACAGTGACTGCTTAACGAAGAGACGCAGAATTTTCGAACGCCTCTTGAAAGGTCTCCGCCTCTTATTAGCAACTTTAAGGCGATGCCTTTGAAGCTGAAATGTAGTATACCTCTTTCCACTTCATGTTCTCCTGATATATTGGCCATAATCTGGTGAATATTTTCAGAATGCATAAAATTGCACTTTGTAACAGTAGAACATGCCGTCGAAAGAGATGGCACAAAGTAACGCCTTCGGAGAGCAAATCAATGAGCGAGAAGTGGCGCAGATGTTTCGAGACAGTGACTGCTTAACGAAGAGACGCAGAATTTTCGAACGCCTCTTGAAAGGCCTGCGCCTCGTATTGGCAACTTTAAGGCGATGCCTTTGAAGCTGAAATTTAGTATACCTCTTTCCACTTCATGTTCTCCTGATGTATTGGCCAAAATTTGGCGAAAATTTTCAGAATGCACAAAATTGGGCTTTGTAACAGGAAAACATGCTGTCGAAAGAGATGGCACAAAGTAACGTCTCCGGAGAGCAAATCAAAGAGCGAGAAGTGGCGCAGATGTTTCCAGACAGTGACTGCTTAACGAAGAGACGCAGAACTTTCGAACGCCTCTTGAAAGGAATGCGCCTCTTATTAGCAACTTTAAGGCGATGCCTTTGAAGCTGAAATTTATTACACCTCTTTCCACTTCATGTTCTCCTGATACATTGGCCAAAATCTGGTGAATATTTTCAGAATGCACAAAATTGGGCTTTGTAACTGGAGAACATGCCGTCGAAAGAGATGGCACAAAGTAATGTCTCCGGAGAGCAAATCAAAGAGCGAGAAGTGGCGCAGATGTTTCGAGACAGTGACTATTTAACGAAGAGACGCAGAATTTTCGGACGCCTCTTGAAATGCCTGCGCCTCTTATTTGCAACTTTAAGGCGATGCCTTTGAAGTTGAAATTTAGTGTACCTCTTTGCACTTCATGTTCTCCTGATATATTGGCCAAAATCTGGCGAATATTTTCAGAATGCACAAAATTGCGCTTTGTACAAGAGAACATGTCGTCGAAAGAGATGGCACAAAGTAACGTCTCCGGAGAGCAAACCAAAGAGCGAGAAGTGGCGCAGATGTTTCGAGACAGTGACAGCTTAACGAAGAGACGCAGAATTTTCGAACGCCCCTTGAAAGGCCTCCGCCTCGTATTGGCAACTTTAAGGCGATGCCTTTGAAGATGAAATTTAGTATACCTCTTTCCACTTCATTTTCTCATGATATATTGGCCAAAATCTGGCTAAAATTTTCAGAATGCACAAAATTACGCATTGTAACAGGAGAACATGCCGTCGAAAGAGATGGCACATAGTAACGTCTCCGGAGAGCAAATCAAAGAGCGAGAAGTGGCGCAGATGTTTCGAGACAGTGACTATTTAACGAAGAGACGCAGAATTTTCGAACGCCTCTTGAAAGGCCTGCGCCTCGTATTGGCAACTTTAAGGCGATGCCTTTGAAGCTGAAATTTAGTATACCTCTTTCCACTTCATGTTCTCATGATATATTGGCCAAAATCTGGTGAATATTTTCAGAATGCACAAAATTGCGCTTTGTAACAGGAGACCATGCCGTCGAAAGAGATGGCACAAAGTAACGCCTTCGGAGAGCAAATCAATGAGCGAGAAGTGGCGCAGATGTTTCGAGACAGTGACTGCTTAACGAAGAGACGCAGAATTTTCGAACGCCTCTTGAAAGGCCTGCGCCTCGTATTGGCAACGTTAAGGCGATGCCTTTGAAGCTGAAATTTAGTATACCTCTTTCCACTTCATGTTCTCCTGATGTATTGGCCAAAATTTGGCGAAAATTTTCAGAATGCACAAAATTGGGCTTTGTAACAGGAAAACATGCTGTCGAAAGAGATGGCACAAAGTAACGTCTCCGGAGAGCAAATCAAAGAGCGAGAAGTGGCGCAGATGTTTCCAGACAGTGACTGCTTAACGAAGAGACGCAGAATTTTCGAACGCCTCTTGAAAGGAATGCGCCTCTTATTAGCAACTTTAAGGCGATGCCTTTGAAGCTGAAATTTATTACACCTCTTTCCACTTCATGTTCTCCTGATACATTGGCCAAAATCTGGTGAATATTTTCAGAATGCACAAAATTGGGCTTTGTAAGTGGAGAACATGCCGTCGAAAGAGATGGCACAAAGTAATGTCTCCGGAGAGCAAATCAAAGAGCGAGAAGTGGCGCAGATGTTTCGAGACAGTGACTATTTAACGAAGAGACGCAGAATTTTCGAACGCCTCTTGAAATGCCTGCGCCTCTTATTTGCAACTTTAAGGCGATGCCTTTGAAGTTGAAATTTAGTGTACCTCTTTGCACTTCATGTTCTCCTGATATATTGGCCAAAATCTGGCGAATATTTTCAGAATGCACAAAATTGCGCTTTGTACAAGAGAACATGTCGTCGAAAGAGATGGCACAAAGTAACGTCTCCGGAGAGCCAATCAAAGAGCGAGAAGTGGCGCAGATGTTTCGAGACAGTGACAGCTTAACGAAGAGACGCAGAATTTTCGAACGCCCCTTGAAAGGCCTCCGCCTCGTATTGGCAACTTTAATGCGATGCCTTTGAAGATGAAATTTAGTATACCTCTTTCCACTTCATTTTCTCATGATATATTGGCCAAAATCTGGCTAAAATTTTCAGAATGCACAAAATTACGCTTTGTAACAGGAGAACATGCCGTCGAAAGATATGGCACAAAGTAACGTCTCCGGAGAGCATATCAAAGAGCGAGAAGTGGCGCAGATGTTTCGAGACAGTGACAGCTTAACGAAGAGACGCAGAATTTTCGAACGCCCCTTGAAAGGCCTCCGCCTCGTATTGGCAACTTTAAGGCGATGCCTTTGAAGATGAAATTTAGTATACCTCTTTCCAATTCATTTTCTCATGATATATTGGCCAAAATCTGGCTAAAATTTTCAGAATGCACAAAATTACGCATTGTAACAGGAGAACATGCCGTCGAAAGAGATGGCACATAGTAACGTCTCCGGAGAGCAAATCAAAGAGCGAGAAGTGGCGCAGATGTTTCGAGACAGTGACTGCTTAACGAAGAGACGCAGTATTTTCGAACGCCTCTTGAAAGGCCTCCGCCTCTTATTTGCAACTTTAAGGCGATGCCTTTGAAGCTGAAATTTAGTATACCTCTTTCCACTTCATGTTCTCCTGATATATTAGCCAAAATTTGGCGAAAATTTTCAGAATGCACAAAATTGGGCTTTGTAACAGGAAAACATGCTGTCGAAAGAGATGGCACAAAGTAACGTCTCCGGAGAGCAAATCAAAGAGCGAGAAGTGGCGCAGATGTTTCCAGACAGTGACTGCTTAACGAAGTGACGCAGAATTTTCGAACGCCTCTTGAAAGGAATGCGCCTCTTATTAGCAACTTTAAGGCGATGCCTTTGAAGCTGAAATTTATTACACCTCTTTCCACTTTATGTTCTCCTGATACATTGGCCAAAATCTGGTGAATATTTTCAGAATGCACAAAATTGGGCTTTGTAACTGGAGAACATGCCGTCGAAAGAGATGGCACAAAGTAATGTCTCCGGAGAGCAAATCAAAGAGCGAGAAGTGGCGCAGATGTTTCGAGACAGTGACTATTTAACGAAGAGACGCAGAATTTTCGAAAGCCTCTTGAAATGCCTGCGCCTCTTATTTGCAACTTTAAGGCGATGCCTTTGAAGTTGAAATTTAGTGTACCTCTTTGCACTTCATGTTCTCCTGATATATTGGCCAAAATCTGGCGAATATTTTCAGAATGCACAAAATTGCGCTTTGTACAAGAGAACATGTCGTCGAAAGAGATGGCACAAAGTAACGTCTCCGGAGAGCAAATCAAAGAGCGAGAAGTGGCGCAGATGTTTCGAGACAGTGACTATTTAACGAAGGGACGCAGAATTTTCGAACGCCTCTTGAAATGCCTGCGCCTCTTATTTGCAACTTTAAGGCGATGCCTTTGAAGTTGAAATTTAGTGTACCTCTTTGCACTTCATGTTCTCCTGATATATTGGCCAAAATCTGGCGAATATTTTCAGAATGCACAAAATTGCGCTTTGTAACAGGAGAACATGTCGTCGAAAGAGATGGCACAAGGTAACGTCTCCGGAGAGCAAATCAATGAGCGAGAAGAGGCGCAGTTCTTTCGAGAGGCGTTAACGAAAATTCTGCGTCGCAGAATTTTCGAACGCCTCTTGAAAGGAATGCGCCTCTTATTAGCAACTTTAAGGCGATGCCTTTGAAGCTGAAATGTAGTATACCTCTTTCCACTTCATGTTCTCCTGATATATTGGCCAAAATTTGGCGAAAATTTTCAGAATGCACAAAATTGCACTTTGTAACAGTAGAACATGCCGTCGAAAGAGATGGCACAAAGTAATGTCTCCGGAGAGCAAATCAAAGAGCGAGAAGTGGCGCAGATGTTTCGAGACAGTGACTATTTAACGAAGAGACGCAGAATTTTCGAACGCCTCTTGAAATGCCTCCGCCTCTTATTTGCAACTTTAAGGCGATGCCTTTGAAGTTGAAATTTAGTGTACCTCTTTGCACTTCATGTTCTCCTGATATATTGGCCAAAATCTGGCGAATATTTTCAGAATGCACAAAATTGCGCTTTGTACAAGAGAACATGTCGTCGAAAGAGATGGCACAAAGTAACGTCTCCGGAGAGCAAACCAAAGAGCGAGAAGTGGCGCAGATGTTTCGAGACAGTGACAGCTTAACGAAGAGACGCAGAATTTTCGAACGCCCCTTGAAAGGCCTCCGCCTCGTATTGGCAACTTTAAGGCGATGCCTTTGAAGATGAAATTTAGTATACCTCTTTCCACTTCATTTTCTCATGATATATTGGCCAAAATCTGGCTAAAATTTTCAGAATGCACAAAATTACGCATTGTAACAGGAGAACATGCCGTCGAAAGAGATGGCACATAGTAACGTCTCCGGAGAGCAAATCAAAGAGCGAGAAGTGGCGCAGATGTTTCGAGACAGTGACTGCTTAACGAAGAGACGCAGAATTTTCGAACGCCTCTTGAAAGGCCTGCGCCTCGTATTGGCAACGTTAAGGCGATGCCTTTGAAGCTGAAATTTAGTATACCTCTTTCCACTTCATGTTCTCCTGATGTATTGGCCAAAATTTGGCGAAAATTTTCAGAATGCACAAAATTGGGCTTTGTAACAGGAAAACATGCTGTCGAAAGAGATGGCACAAAGTAACGTCTCCGGAGAGCAAATCAAAGAGCGAGAAGTGGCGCAGATGTTTCCAGACAGTGACTGCTTAACGAAGAGACGCAGAATTTTCGAACGCCTCTTGAAAGGAATGCGCCTCTTATTAGCAACTTTAAGGCGATGCCTTTGAAGCTGAAATTTATTACACCTCTTTCCACTTCATGTTCTCCTGATACATTGGCCAAAATCTGGTGAATATTTTCAGAATGCACAAAATTGGGCTTTGTAAGTGGAGAAAATGCCGTCGAAAGAGATGGCACAAAGTAATGTCTCCGGAGAGCAAATCAAAGAGCGAGAAGTGGCGCAGATGTTTCGAGACAGTGACTATTTAACGAAGAGACGCAGAATTTTCGAACGCCTCTTGAAATGCCTGCGCCTCTTATTTGCAACTTTAAGGCGATGCCTTTGAAGTTGAAATTTAGTGTACCTCTTTGCACTTCATGTTCTCCTGATATATTGGCCAAAATCTGGCGAATATTTTCAGAATGCACAAAATTGCGCTTTGTACAAGAGAACATGTCGTCGAAAGAGATGGCACAAAGTAACGTCTCCGGAGAGCCAATCAAAGAGCGAGAAGTGGCGCAGATGTTTCGAGACAGTGACAGCTTAACGAAGAGACGCAGAATTTTCGAACGCCCCTTGAAAGGCCTCCGCCTCGTATTGGCAACTTTAAGGCGATGCCTTTGAAGATGAAATTTAGTATACCTCTTTCCACTTCATTTTCTCATGATATATTGGCCAAAATCTGGCTAAAATTTTCAGAATGCACAAAATTACGCTTTGTAACAGGAGAACATGCCGTCGAAAGATATGGCACAAAGTAACGTCTCCGGAGAGCATATCAAAGAGCGAGAAGTGGCGCAGATGTTTCGAGACAGTGACAGCTTAACGAAGAGACGCAGAATTTTCGAACGCCCCTTGAAAGGCCTCCGCCTCGTATTGGCAACTTTAAGGCGATGCCTTTGAAGATGAAATTTAGTATACCTCTTTCCAATTCATTTTCTCATGATATATTGGCCAAAATCTGGCTAAAATTTTCAGAATGCACAAAATTACGCATTGTAACAGGAGAACATGCCGTCGAAAGAGATGGCACATAGTAACGTCTCCGGAGAGCAAATCAAAGAGCGAGAAGTGGCGCAGATGTTTCGAGACAGTGACTGCTTAACGAAGAGACGCAGTATTTTCGAACGCCTCTTGAAAGGCCTCCGCCTCTTATTTGCAACTTTAAGGCGATGCCTTTGAAGCTGAAATTTAGTATACCTCTTTCCACTTCATGTTCTCCTGATATATTAGCCAAAATTTGGCGAAAATTTTCAGAATGCACAAAATTGGGCTTTGTAACAGGAAAACATGCTGTCGAAAGAGATGGCACAAAGTAACGTCTCCGGAGAGCAAATCAAAGAGCGAGAAGTGGCGCAGATGTTTCCAGACAGTGACTGCTTAACGAAGTGACGCAGAATTTTCGAACGCCTCTTGAAAGGAATGCGCCTCTTATTAGCAACTTTAAGGCGATGCCTTTGAAGCTGAAATTTATTACACCTCTTTCCACTTTATGTTCTCCTGAGACATTGGCCAAAATCTGGTGAATATTTTCAGAATGCACAAAATTGGGCTTTGTAACTGGAGAACATGCCGTCGAAAGAGATGGCACAAAGTAATGTCTCCGGAGAGCAAATCAAAGAGCGAGAAGTGGCGCAGATGTTTCGAGACAGTGACTATTTAACGAAGAGACGCAGAATTTTCGAAAGCCTCTTGAAATGCCTGCGCCTCTTATTTGCAACTTTAAGGCGATGCCTTTGAAGTTGAAATTTAGTGTACCTCTTTGCACTTCATGTTCTCCTGATATATTGGCCAAAATCTGGCGAATATTTTCAGAATGCACAAAATTGCGCTTTGTACAAGAGAACATGTCGTCGAAAGGGATGGCACAAAGTAACGTCTCCGGAGAGCAAATCAAAGAGCGAGAAGTGGCGCAGATGTTTCGAGACAGTGACTATTTAACGAAGGGACGCAGAATTTTCGAACGCCTCTTGAAATGCCTGCGCCTCTTATTTGCAACTTTAAGGCGATGCCTTTGAAGTTGAAATTTAGTGTACCTCTTTGCACTTCATGTTCTCCTGATATATTGGCCAAAATCTGGCGAATATTTTCAGAATGCACAAAATTGCGCTTTGTAACAGGAGAACATGTCGTCGAAAGAGATGGCACAAGGTAACGTCTCCGGAGAGCAAATCAATGAGCGAGAAGTGGCGCAGATGTTTCGAGACAGTGACTGCTTAACGAAGAGACGCAGAATTTTCGAACGCCTCTTGAAAGGAATGCGCCTCTTATTAGCAACTTTAAGGCGATGCCTTTGAAGCTGAAATGTAGTATACCTCTTTCCACTTCATGTTCTCCTGATATATTGGCCAAAATTTGGCGAAAATTTTCAGAATGCACAAAATTGCACTTTGTAACAGTAGAACATGCCGTCGAAAGAGATGGCACAAAGTAATGTCTCCGGAGAGCAAATCAAAGAGCGAGAAGTGGCGCAGATGTTTCGAGACAGTGACTATTTAACGAAGAGACGCAGAATTTTCGAACGCCTCTTGAAATGCCTCCGCCTCTTATTTGCAACTTTAAGGCGATGCCTTTGAAGCTGAAATTTAGTATACCTCTTTCCACTTCATGTTCTCCTGATATATTGGCCAAAATTTGGCGAAAATTTTCAGAATGCACAAAATTGGGCTTTGTAACAGGAGAACATGCTGTCGAAAGAGATGGCACAAAGTAATGTCTCCGGAGAGCAAATCAAAGAGCGAGAAGTGGCGCAGATGTTTCGAGACAGTGAATGCTTAACAAAAAGACGCAGAATTTTCGAACGCCTCTTGAAAGGCCTGCGCCTCGTATTGGCAACGTTAAGGCGATGCCTTTGAAGCTGAAATTTAGTATACCTCTTTCCACTTCATGTTCTCCTGATGTATTGGCCAAAATTTGGCGAAAATTTTCAGAATGCACAAAATTGGGCTTTGTAACAGGAGAACATGCTGTCGAAAGAGATGGCACAAAGTAACGTCTCCGGAGAGCAAATCAAAGAGCGAGAAGTGGCGCAGATGTTTCGAGACAGTGACTATTTAACGAAGGGACGCAGAATTTTCGAACGCCTCTTGAAATGCCTGCGCCTCTTATTTGCAACTTTAAGGCGATGCCTTTGAAGTTGAAATTTAGTGTACCTCTTTGCACTTCATGTTCTCCTGATATATTGGCCAAAATCTGGCGAATATTTTCTGAATGCACAAAATTGCGCTTTGTAACAGGAGAAAATGTCGTCGAAAGAGATGGCACAAAGTAACGTCTCCGCAGAGCAAATCAAAGAGCGAGAAGTGGCGCAGATGTTTCGAGACAGTGACTATTTAACGAAGGGACGCAGAATTTTCGAACGCCTCTTGAAATGCCTGCGCCTCTTATTTGCAACTTTAAGGCGATGCCTTTGAAGTTGAAATTTAGTGTACCTCTTTGCACTTCATGTTCTCCTGATATATTGGCCAAAATCTGGCGAATATTTTCAGAATGCACAAAATTGCGCTTTGTAACAGGAGAAAATGTCGTCGAAAGAGATGGCACAAGGTAACGTCTCCGGAGAGCAAATCAATGAGCGAGAAGTGGCGCAGATGTTTCGAGACAGTGACTGCTTAACGAAGAGACGCAGAATTTTCGAACGCCTCTTGAAAAGCCTCCGCCTCGTATTGGCAACTTTAAGGCGATGCCTTTGAAGCTGAAATTTAGTATACCTCTTTCCACTTCATGTTCTCCTGATATATTAGCCAAAATTTGGCGAAAATTTCCAGAATGCACAAAATTGGGCTTTGTAACAGGAAAACATGCTGTCGAAAGAGATGGCACAAAGTAACGTCTCCGGAGAGCAAATCAAAGAGCGAGAAGTGGCGCAGATGTTTCCAGACAGTGACTGCTTAACGAAGAGACGCAGAATTTTCGAACGCCTCTTGAAAGGCCTGCGCCTCGTATTGGCAACGTTAAGGCGATGCCTTTGAAGCTGAAATTGATTATACCTCATTCCACTTCATGTTCTCCTGATGTATTGGCCAAAATCTGGTGAATATTTTCAGAATGCACAAAATTACGCTTTGTAACAGGAGAACATGCCGTCGAAAGAGATGGCACAAGGTAACGTCTCCGGAGAACAAATCAATGAGCGAGTAGTGGCGCAGATGTTTCGAGACAGTGACTGCTTAAGGGGGGAGTCTAGTGTAGCGGATCGAAGAAATCGATTTTTTTTTTGCATAAATCAATAGTTAAACATCACGATAATATGCTCCCAAAGCCGCAAAACGAAATTCGAAAAATTAAAGCGGATATAGCCGGTTTTGCTACGGAGCGCCAGGCTACCACAAAACTTGAAATGTGTTTTTCTCGAAACGACAGTTTTATACTTTGCGGGTAATGTAACTCAAAAAATATTCAACGAATCGACTTGGCCTTGTGCACGGATATTTGTGAAAATTTTCTTCATAGTACTAAGTTATTAGTATAATGATATTGTTTAAATAAATAACTTTTTTTTAGACATTTAAGGCAAAATTTCGTTGGAAACAGTGAACTTTTTATTCAAGAGGCCGCCATTTGTTCATTTTGCATCTTTTAAGTTTCAAATTTCTTCATTCTGTGCGTACACTCATAAACTAAAAGAAAATTGTTCGATTTTTGGTTTCAGATGAAACCAAAAGACGCTACGTTGCCCGCAGTGCAATAATTGCGTCGCCAACGGGCTGGGCATAACTTTGTTATTTTCCGCTCTTTTTTAATAAAATTTTTTTGTTATATACATTAACCTGTTAGTACAATATCCTGAAAGTTTCAGAAAGGTCTATCAAATACTTTCTTTAAAAAAAATTCCCGAAAACTGCCTCGATTTTCATTTAGTTACACCAGGCTCCCCCCTTAACGAAGAGACGCAGAATTTTCGAACGCCTCTTGAAAGGAATGCGCCTCTTATTAGCAACTTTAAGGCGATGCCTTTGAAGCTGAAATGTAGTATACCTCTTTCCACTTCATGTTCTCCTGATATATTGGCCATAATCTGGTGAATATTTTCAGAATGCACAAAATTGCGCTTTGTAACAGGAGAACATGTCGTCGAAAGAGATGGCACAAAGTAACGTCTCCGGAGAGCAAATCAAAGAGCGAGAAGTGGCGCAGATGTTTCGAGACAGTGACTATTTAACGAAGGGACGCAGAATTTTCGAACGCCTCTTGAAATGCCTGCGCCTCTTATTTGCAACTTTAAGGCGATGCCTTTGAAGTTGAAATTTAGTGTACCTCTTTGCACTTCATGTTCTCCTGATATATTGGCCAAAATCTGGCGAATATTTTCTGAATGCACAAAATTGCGCTTTGTAACAGGAGAAAATGTCGTCGAAAGAGATGGCACAAAGTAACGTCTCCGGAGAGCAAATCAAAGAGCGAGAAGTGCCGCAGATGTTTCGAGACAGTGACTATTTAACGAAGGGACGCAGAATTTTCGAACGCCTCTTGAAATGCCTGCGCCTCTTATTTGCAACTTTAAGGCGATGCCTTTGAAGTTGAAATTTAGTGTACCTCTTTGCACTTCATGTTCTCCTGATATATTGGCCAAAATCTGGCGAATATTTTCAGAATGCACAAAATTGCACTTTGTAACAGTAGAACATGCCGTCGAAAGAGATGGCACAAAGTAACGTCTCCGGAGAGCAAATCAAAGAGCGAGGAGTGGCACAGATATTTCGAGACAGTGACTGTTTAACGAAGAGACGCAGTATTTTCGAACGCCTCTTGAAAGGCCTCCGCCTCTTATTTGCAACTTTAAGGCGATGCCTTTGAAGCTGAAATTTAGTATACCTCTTTCCACTTCATGTTCTCCTGATATATTGGCCAAAATTTGGTGAATATTTTCAGAATGCACAAAATTGCGCTTTGTAACAGGAGAACATGCCGTCGAAAGAGATGGCACAAAGTAACGTCTCCGGAGAGCAAATCAAAGAGCGAGGAGTGACACAGATGTTTCGAGACAGTGACTATTTAACGAAGAGACGCAGAATTTTCGAACGCCTCTTGAAATGCCTGCGCCTCTTATTTGCAACTTTAACGCGATGCCTTTGAAGTTGAAATTTAGTGTACCTCTTTGCACTTCATGTTCTCCTGATATATTGGCCATAATCTGGTGAATATTTTCAGAATGCATAAAACTGCACTTTGTAACAGTAGAACATGCCGTCGAAAGAGATGGCACAAAGTAACGTCTCCGGAGAGCAAATCAAAGAGCGAGGAGTGGCACAGATATTTCGAGACAGTGACTGTTTAACGAAGAGACGCAGTATTTTCGAACGCCTCTTGAAAGGCCTCCGCCTCTTATTTGCAAATTTAAGGCGATGCCTTTGAAGCTGAAATTTAGTATACCTCTTTCCACTTCATGTTCTTCTGATATATTAGCCAAAATTTGGCGAAAATTTTCAGAATGCACAAAATTGGGCTTTGTAACAGGAAAACATGCTGTCGAAAGAGATGGCACAAAGTAACGTCTCCGGAGAGCAAATCAAAGAGCGAGGAGTGGCACAGATATTTCGAGACAGTGACTGTTTAACGAAGAGACGCAGTATTTTCGAACGCCTCTTGAAAGGCCTCCGCCTCTTATTTGCAACTTTAAGGCGATGCCTTTGAAGCTGAAATTTAGTATACCTCTTTCCACTTCATGTTCTCCTGATATATTGGCCAAAATCTGGCGAATATTTTCAGAATGCACAAAATTGCGCTTTGTACAAGAGAACATGTCGTCGAAAGAGATGGCACAAAGTAACGTCTCCGGAGAGCAAATCAAAGAGCGAGAAGTGGCGCAGATGTTTCGAGACAGTGACTATTTAACGAAGGGACGCAGAATTTTCGAACGCCTCTTGAAATGCCTGCGCCTCTTATTTGCAACTTTAAGGCGATGCCTTTGAAGTTGAAATTTAGTGTACCTCTTTGCACTTCATGTTCTCCTGATATATTGGCCAAAATCTGGCGAATATTTTCAGAATGCACAAAATTGCGCTTTGTAACAGGAGAACATGTCGTCGAAAGAGATGGCACAAGGTAACGTCTCCGGAGAGCAAATCAATGAGCGAGAAGTGGCGCAGATGTTTCGATACAGTGACTGCTTAACGAAGAGACGCAGAATTTTCGAACGCCTCTTGAAAGGAATGCGCCTCTTATTAGCAACTTTAAGGCGATGCCTTTGAAGCTGAAATGTAGTATACCTCTTTCCACTTCATGTTCTCCTGATATATTGGCCAAAATTTGGCGAAAATTTTCAGAATGCACAAAATTGCACTTTGTAACAGGAAAACATGCTGTCGAAAGAGATGGCACAAAGTAACGTCTCCGGAGAGCAAATCAAAGAGCGAGGAGTGGCACAGATATTTCGAGACAGTGACTGTTTAACGAAGAGACGCAGTATTTTCGAACGCCTCTTGAAAGGCCTCCGCCTCTTATTTGCAACTTTAAGGCGATGCCTTTGAAGCTGAAATTTAGTATACCTCTTTCCACTTCATGTTCTCCTGATATATTGGCCAAAATCTGGCGAATATTTTCAGAATGCACAAAATTGCGCTTTGTACAAGAGAACATGTCGTCGAAAGAGATGGCACAAAGTAACGTCTCCGGAGAGCAAATCAAAGAGCGAGAAGTGGCGCAGATGTTTCGAGACAGTGACTATTTAACGAAGGGACGCAGAATTTTCGAACGCCTCTTGAAATGCCTGCGCCTCTTATTTGCAACTTTAAGGCGATGCCTTTGAAGTTGAAATTTAGTGTACCTCTTTGCACTTCATGTTCTCCTGATATATTGGCCAAAATCTGGCGAATATTTTCAGAATGCACAAAATTGCGCTTTGTAACAGGAGAACATGTCGTCGAAAGAGATGGCACAAGGTAACGTCTCCGGAGAGCAAATCAATGAGCGAGAAGTGGCGCAGATGTTTCGATACAGTGACTGCTTAACGAAGAGACGCAGAATTTTCGAACGCCTCTTGAAAGGAATGCGCCTCTTATTAGCAACTTTAAGGCGATGCCTTTGAAGCTGAAATGTAGTATACCTCTTTCCACTTCATGTTCTCCTGATATATTGGCCAAAATTTGGCGAAAATTTTCAGAATGCACAAAATTGCACTTTGTAACAGTAGAACATGCCGTCGAAAGAGATGGCACAAAGTAATGTCTCCGGAGAGCAAATCAAAGAGCGAGAAGTGGCGCAGATGTTTCGAGACAGTGACTATTTAACGAAGAGACGCAGAATTTTCGAACGCCTCTTGAAATGCCTCCGCCTCTTATTTGCAACTTTAAGGCGATGCCTTTGAAGCTGAAATTTAGTATACCTCTTTCCACTTCATGTTCTCCTGATATATTGGCCAAAATTTGGCGAAAATTTTCAGAATGCACAAAATTGGGCTTTGTAACAGGAGAACATGCTGTCGAAAGAGATGGCACAAAGTAATGTCTCCGGAGAGCAAATCAAAGAGCGAGAAGTGGCGCAGATGTTTCGAGACAGTGACTGCTTAACAAAAAGACGCAGAATTTTCGAACGCCTCTTGAAAGGCCTCCGCCTCGTATTGGCAACTTTAAGGCGATGCCTTTGAAGCTGAAATTTAGTATACCTCTTTCCACTTCATGTTCTCCTGATATATTAGCCAAAATTTGGCGAAAATTTTCAGAATGCACAAAATTGGGCTTTGTAACAGGAAAACATGCTGTCGAAAGAGATGGCACAAAGTAACGTCTCCGGAGAGCAAATCAAAGAGCGAGAAGTGGCGCAGATGTTTCCAGACAGTGACTGCTTAACGAAGAGACGCAGAATTTTCGAACGCCTCTTGAAAGGAATGCGCCTCTTATTAGCAACTTTAAGGCGATGCCTTTGAAGCTGAAATTTAGTGTACCTCTTTGCACTTCATGTTCTCCTGATATATTGGCCAAAATCTGGCGAATATTTTCAGAATGCACAAAATTGCGCTTTGTAACAGGAGAACATGTCGTCGAAAGAGATGGCACAAGGTAACGTCTCCGGAGAGCAAATCAATGAGCGAGAAGTGGCGCAGATGTTTCGAGACAGTGACTGCTTAACGAAGAGACGCAGAATTTTCGAACGCCTCTTGAAAGGCCTCCGCCTCGTATTGGCAACTTTAAGGCGATGCCTTTGAAGCTGAAATTTAGTATACCTCTTTCCACTTCATGTTCTCCTGATATATTGGCCAAAATCTGGCGAATATTTTCAGAATGCACAAAATTGCGCTTTGTAACAGGAGAACATGTCGTCGAAAGAGATGGCACAAGGTAACGTCTCCGGAGAGCAAATCAATGAGCGAGAAGTGGCGCAGATGTTTCGAGACAGTGACTGCTTAACGAAGAGACGCAGAATTTTCGAACGCCTCTTGAAAGGAATGCGCCTCTTATTAGCAACTTTAAGGCGATGCCTTTGAAGCTGAAATGTAGTATACCTCTTTCCACTTCATGTTCTCCTGATATATTGGCCATAATCTGGTGAATATTTTCAGAATGCACAAAATTGCACTTTGTAACAGTAGAACATGCCGTCGAAAGAGAAGGCACAAAGTAACGTCTCCGGAGAGCAAATCAAAGAGCGAGGAGTGGCACAGATATTTCAAGACAGTGACTGTTTAACGAAGAGACGCAGTATTTTCGAACGCCTCTTGAAAGGCCTCCGCCTCTTATTTGCAACTTTAAGGCGATGCCTTTGAAGCTGAAATTTAGTATACCTCTTTCCACTTCATGTTCTCCTGATATATTGGCCAAAATTTGGCGAAAATTTTCAGAATGCACAAAATTGGGCTTTGTAACAGGAGAACATGCTGTCGAAAGAGATGGCACAAAGTAATGTCTCCGGAGAGCAAATCAAAGAGCGAGAAGTGGCGCAGATGTTTCGAGACAGTGACTATTTAACGAAGAGACGCAGAATTTTCGAACGCCTCTTGAAATGCCTCCGCCTCTTATTTGCAACTTTAAGGCGATGCCTATGAAGCTGAAATTTAGTATACCTCTTTCCACTTCATGTTCTCCTGATATATTAGCCAAAATTTGGCGAAAATTTTCAGAATGCACAAAATTGGGCTTTGTAACAGGAAAACATGCTGTCGAAAGAGATGGCACAAAGTAACGTCTCCGGAGAGCAAATCAAAGAGCGAGAAGTGGCGCAGATGTTTCCAGACAGTGACTGCTTAACGAAGAGACGCAGAATTTTCGAACGCCTCTTGAAAGGAATGCGCCTCTTATTAGCAACTTTAAGGCGATGCCTTTGAAGCTGAAATTTAGTGTACCTCTTTGCACTTCATGTTCTCCTGATATATTGGCCAAAATGTGGCGAATATTTTCAGAATGCACAAAATTGCGCTTTGTAACAGGAGAACATGTCGTCGAAAGAGATGGCACAAGGTAACGTCTCCGGAGAGCAAATCAATGAGCGAGAAGTGGCGCAGATGTTTCGAGACAGTGACTGCTTAACGAAGAGACGCAGAATTTTCGAACGCCTCTTGAAAGGCCTCCGCCTCGTATTGGCAACTTTAAGGCGATGCCTTTGAAGCTGAAATTTAGTATACCTCTTTCCACTTCATGTTCTCCTGATATATTGGCCAAAATCTGGCGAATATTTTCAGAATGCACAAAATTGCGCTTTGTAACAGGAGAACATGTCGTCGAAAGAGATGGCACAAGGTAACGTCTCCGGAGAGCAAATCAATGAGCGAGAAGTGGCGCAGATGTTTCGAGACAGTGACTGCTTAACGAAGAGACGCAGAATTTTCGAACGCCTCTTGAAAGGAATGCGCCTCTTATTAGCAACTTTAAGGCGATGCCTTTGAAGCTGAAATGTAGTATACCTCTTTCCACTTCATGTTCTCCTGATATATTGGCCATAATCTGGTGAATATTTTCAGAATGCACAAAATTGCACTTTGTAACAGTAGAACATGCCGTCGAAAGAGAAGGCACAAAGTAACGTCTCCGGAGAGCAAATCAAAGAGCGAGGAGTGGCACAGATATTTCAAGACAGTGACTGTTTAACGAAGAGACGCAGTATTTTCGAACGCCTCTTGAAAGGCCTCCGCCTCTTATTTGCAACTTTAAGGCGATGCCTTTGAAGCTGAAATTTAGTATACCTCTTTCCACTTCATGTTCTCCTGATATATTGGCCAAAATTTGGCGAAAATTTTCAGAATGCACAAAATTGGGCTTTGTAACAGGAGAACATGCTGTCGAAAGAGATGGCACAAAGTAATGTCTCCGGAGAGCAAATCAAAGAGCGAGAAGTGGCGCAGATGTTTCGAGACAGTGACTATTTAACGAAGAGACGCAGAATTTTCGAACGCCTCTTGAAATGCCTCCGCCTCTTATTTGCAACTTTAAGGCGATGCCTATGAAGCTGAAATTTAGTATACCTCTTTCCACTTCATGTTCTCCTGATATATTAGCCAAAATTTGGCGAAAATTTTCAGAATGCACAAAATTGGGCTTTGTAACAGGAAAACATGCTGTCGAAAGAGATGGCACAAAGTAACGTCTCCGGAGAGCAAATCAAAGAGCGAGAAGTGGCGCAGATGTTTCCAGACAGTGACTGCTTAACGAAGAGACGCAGAATTTTCGAACGCCTCTTGAAAGGAATGCGCCTCTTATTAGCAACTTTAAGGCGATGCCTTTGAAGCTGAAATTTAGTGTACCTCTTTGCACTTCATGTTCTCCTGATATATTGGCCAAAATGTGGCGAATATTTTCAGAATGCACAAAATTGCGCTTTGTAACAGGAGAACATGTCGTCGAAAGAGATGGCACAAGGTAACGTCTCCGGAGAGCAAATCAATGAGCGAGAAGTGGCGCAGATGTTTCGAGACAGTGACTGCTTAACGAAGAGACGCAGAATTTTCGAACGCCTCTTGAAAGGCCTCCGCCTCGTATTGGCAACTTTAAGGCGATGCCTTTGAAGCTGAAATTTAGTATACCTCTTTCCACTTCATGTTCTCCTGATATATTGGCCAAAATCTGGCGAATATTTTCAGAATGCACAAAAAATTGCGCTTTGTAACAGGAGAACATGTCGTCGAAAGAGATGGCACAAGGTAACGTCTCCGGAGAGCAAATCAATGAGCGAGAAGTGGCGCAGATGTTTCGAGACAGTGACTGCTTAACGAAGAGACGCAGAATTTTCGAACGCCTCTTGAAATGCCTCCGCCTCTTATTTGCAACTTTAAGGCGATGCCTTTGAAGCTGAAATTTAGTATACCTCTTTCCACTTCATGTTCTCCTGATATATTGGCCAAAATTTGGCGAAAATTTTCAGAATGCACAAAATTGGGCTTTGTAACAGGAGAACATGCTGTCGAAAGAGATGGCACAAAGTAATGTCTCCGGAGAGCAAATCAAAGAGCGAGAAGTGGCGCAGATGTTTCGAGACAGTGACTGCTTAACAAAGAGACGCAGAATTTTCTAACGCCTCTTGAAAGGCCTCCGCCTCGTATTGGCAACTTTAAGGCGATGCCTTTGAAGCTGAAATTTAGTATACCTCTTTCCACTTCATGTTCTCCTGATATATTAGCCAAAATTTGGCGAAAATTTTCAGAATGCACAAAATTGGGCTTTGTAACAGGAAAACATGCTGTCGAAAGAGATGGCACAAAGTAACGTCTCCGGAGAGCAAATCAAAGAGCGAGAAGTGGCGCAGATGTTTCCAGACAGTGACTGCTTAACGAAGAGACGCAGAATTTTCGAACGCCTCTTGAAAGGAATGCGCCTCTTATTAGCAACTTTAAGGCGATGCCTTTGAAGCTGAAATTTAATGTACCTCTTTGCACTTCATGTTCTCCTGATATATTGGCCAAAATCTGGCGAATATTTTCAGAATGCACAAAATTGCGCTTTGTAACAGGAGAACATGTCGTCGAAAGAGATGGCACAAGGTAACGTCTCCGGAGAGCAAATCAATGAGCGAGAAGTGGCGCAGATGTTTCGAGACAGTGACTGCTTAACGAAGAGACGCAGAATTTTCGAACGCCTCTTGAAAGGCCTCCGCCTCGTATTGGCAACTTTAAGGCGATGCCTTTGAAGCTGAAATTTAGTATACCTCTTTCCACTTCATGTTCTCCTGATATATTAGCCAAAATTTGGCGAAAATTTTCAGAATGCACAAAATTGGGCTTTGTAACAGGAAAACATGCTGTCGAAAGAGATGGCACAAAGTAACGTCTCCGGAGAGCAAATCAAAGAGCGAGAAGTGGCGCAGATGTTTCCAGACAGTGACTGCTTAACGAAGAGACGCAGAATTTTCGAACGCCTCTTGAAAGGCCTGCGCCTCGTATTGGCAACGTTAAGGCGATGCCTTTGAAGCTGAAATTGATTATACCTCTTTCCACTTCATGTTCTCCTGATGTATTGGCCAAAATCTGGTGAATATTTTCAGAATGCACAAAATTACGCTTTGTAACAGGAGAACATGCCGTCGAAAGAGATGGCACAAGGTAACGTCTCCGGAGAACAAATCAATGAGCGAGTAGTGGCGCAGATGTTTCGAGACAGTGACTGCTTAAGGGGGGAGTCTAGTGTAGCGGATCGAAGAAATCGATTTTTTTTTTGCATAAATCAATAGTTAAACATCACGATAATATGCTCCCAAAGCCGCAAAACGAAATTCGAAAAATTAAAGCGGATATAGCCGGTTTTGCTACGGAGCGCCAGGCTACCACAAAACTTGAAATGTGTTTTTCTCGAAACGACAGTTTTATACTTTGCGGGTAATGTAACTCAAAATATATTCAACGAATCGTCTTGGCCTTGTGCACGGATATTTGTGAAAATTTTCTTCATAGTACTAAGTTATTAGTATAATGATATTGTTTAAATAAATAACTTTTTTTTTAGACATTTAAGGCAAAATTTCGTTGGAAACAGTGAACTTTTTATTCAAGAGGCCGCCATTTGTTCATTTTGCATCTTTTAAGTTTCAAATTTCTTCATTCTGTGCGTACACTCATAAACTAAAAGAAAATTGTTCGATTTTTGGTTTCAGATGAAAGCAAAAGACGCTACGTTGCCCGCAGTGCAATAATTGCGTCGCAAACGGGCTGGGCATAACTTTGTTATTTTCCGCTCTTTTTTAATAAATTTTTTTTGTTATATACCTTAACCTGTTAGTACAATATCCTGAAAGTTTCAGAAAGATCTATCAAATACTTTCTTTAAAAAAAATTCCCGAAAACTGCCTCGATTTTCATTTAGTTACACCAGGCTCCCCCCTTAACGAAGAGACGCAGAATTTTCGAACGCCTCTTGAAAGGAATGCGCCTCTTATTAGCAACTTTAAGGCGATGCCTTTGAAGCTGAAATGTAGTATACCACTTTCCACTTCATGTTCTCCTGATATATTGGCCATAATCTGGTGAATATTTTCAGAATGCATAAAATTGCACTTTGTAACAGGAGAACATGTCGTCGAAAGAGATGGCACAAAGTAACGTCTCCGGAGAGCAAATCAAAGAGCGAGAAGTGGCACAGATATTTCGAGACAGTGACTGTTTAACGAAGAGACGCAGTATTTTCGAACGCCTCTTGAAAGGCCTCCGCCTCTTATTTGCAACTTTAAGGCGATGACTTTGAAGCTGAAATTTAGTATACCTCTTTCCACTTCATGTTCTCCTGATATATTGGCCAAAATCTGGCGAATATTTTCAGAATGCACAAAATTGCGCTTTGTAACAGGAGAACATGTCGTCGAAAGAGATGGCACAAAGTAACGTCTCCGGAGAGCAAATCAAAGAGCGAGAAGTGGCGCAGATGTTTCGAGACAGTGACTATTTAACGAAGGGACGCAGAATTTTCGAACGCCTCTTGAAATGCCTGCGCCTCTTATTTGCAACTTTAAGGCGATGCCTTTGAAGTTGAAATTTAGTGTACCTCTTTGCACTTCATGTTCTCCTGATATATTGGCCAAAATCTGGCGAATATTTTCAGAATGCATAAAATTGCGCTTTGTAACAGGAGAAAATGTCGTCGAAAGAGAGGGCACAAAGTAACGTCTCCGGAGAGCAAATCAAAGAGCGAGAAGTGGCGCAGATGTTTCGAGACAGTGACTATTTAACGAAGGGACGCAGAATTTTCGAACGCCTCTTGAAAGGCCTCCGCCTCGTATTGGCAACTTTAAGGCGATGCCTTTGAAGCTGAAATTTAGTATACCTCTTTCCACTTCATGTTCTCCTGATGTATTGGCCAAAATCTGGTGAATATTTTCAGAATGCACAAAATTACGCTTTGTAACAGGAGAACATGCCGTCGAAAGAGATGGCACAAGGTAACGTCTCCGGAGAACAAATCAATGAGCGAGTAGTGGCGCAGATGTTTCGAGACAGTGACTGCTTAAGGGGGGAGTCTAGTGTAGCGGATCGAAGAAATCGATTTTTTTTTGCATAAATCAATAGTTAAACATCACGATAATATGCTCCCAAAGCCGCAAAACGAAATTCGAAAAATTAAAGCGGATATAGCCGGTTTTGCTACGGAGCGCCAGGCTACCACAAAACTTGAAATGTGTTTTTCTCGAAACGACAGTTTTATACTTTGTGGGTAATGTAACTAAAAAAATATTCAACGAATCGACTTGGCCTTGTGCACGGATATTTGTGAAAATTTTCTTCATAGTACTAAGTTATTAGTATAATGATATTGTTTAAATAAATAACTTTTTTTTTAGACATTTAAGGCAAAATTTCGTTGGAAACAGTGAACTTTTTATTCAAGAGGCCGCCATTTGTTCATTTTGCATCTTTTAAGTTTCAAATTTCTTCATTCTGTGCGTACACTCATAAACTAAAAGAAAATTGTTCGATTTTTGGTTTCAGATGAAACCAAAAGACGCTACGTTGCCCGCAGTGCAATAATTGCGTCGCCAACGGGCTGGGCATAACTTTGTTATTTTCCGCTCTTTTTTAATAATTTTTTTTTGTTATATACCTTAACCTGTTAGTACAATATCCTGAAAGTTTCAGAAAGATCTATCAAATACTTTCTTTAAAAAAAATTCCCGAAAACTGCCTCGATTTTCATTTAGTTACACCAGGCTCCCCCCTTAACGAAGAGACGCAAAATTTTCGAACGCCTCTTGAAAGGAATGCGCCTCTTATTAGCAACTTTAAGGCGATGCCTTTGAAGCTGAAATTTAGTATACCTCTTTCCACTTCATGTTCTCCTGATATATTGGCCAAAATTTGGCGAAAATTTTCAGAATGCACAAAATTGGGCTTTGTAACAGGAGAACATGCTGTCGAAAGAGATGGCACAAAGTAATGTCTCCGGAGAGCAAATCAAAGAGCGAGAAGTGGCGCAGATGTTTCGAGACAGTGACTATTTAACGAAGAGACGCAGAATTTTCGAACGCCTCTTGAAATGCCTGCGCCTCTTATTTGCAACTTTAAGGCGATGCCTTTGAAGTTGAAATTTAGTGTACCTCTTTGCACTTCATGTTCTCCTGATATATTGGCCAAAATCTGGCGAATATTTTCAGAATGCACAAAATTGCGCTTTGTAACAGGAGAACATGTCGTCGAAAGAGATGGCACAAAGTAACGTCTCCGTAGAGCAAATCAAAGAGCGAGAAGTGGCGCAGATGTTTCGAGACAGTGACTGCTTAACGAAGAGACGCAGTATTTTCGAACGCCTCTTGAAAGGCCTCCGCCTCTTATTTGCAACTTTAAGGCGATGCCTTTGAAGTTGAAATTTAGTGTACCTCTTTCCACTTCATGTTCTCCTGATATATTGGCCAAAATTTGGCGAAAATTTTCAGAATGCACAAAATTGGGCTTTGTAACAGGAGAACATGCTGTCGAAAGAGATGGCACAAAGTAATGTCTCCGGAGAGCAAATCAAAGAGCGAGAAGTGGCGCAGATGTTTCGAGACAGTGACTATTTAACGAAGAGACGCAGAATTTTCGAACGCCTCTTGAAATGCCTGCGCCTCTTATTTGCAACTTTAAGGCGATGCCTTTGAAGTTGAAATTTAGTGTACCTCTTTGCACTTCATGTTCTCCTGATATATTGGCCAAAATCTGGCGAATATTTTCAGAATGCACAAAATTGCGCTTTGTAACAGGAGAACATGTCGTCGAAAGAGATGGCACAAAGTAACGTCTCCGTAGAGCAAATCAAAGAGCGAGAAGTGGCGCAGATGTTTCGAGACAGTGACTGCTTAACGAAGAGACGCAGTATTTTCGAACGCCTCTTGAAAGGCCTCCGCCTCTTATTTGCAACTTTACGGCGATGCCTATGAAGCTGAAATTTAGTATACCTCTTTCCACTTCATGTTCTCCTGATATATTGGCCAAAATTTGGCGAATATTTTCAGAATGCACAAAATTGCGCTTTGTAACAGGAGAACATGCCGTCGAAAGAGATGGCACAAAGTAACGTCTCCGGAGAGCAAATCAAAGAGCGAGGAGTGACACAGATGTTTCGAGACAGTGACTATTTAACGAAGAGACGCAGAATTTTCGAACGCCTCTTGAAATGCCTGCGCCTCTTATTTGCAACTTTAACGCGATGCCTTTGAAGTTGAAATTTAGTGTACCTCTTTGCACTTCATGTTCTCCTGATATATTGGCCATAATCTGGTGAATATTTTCAGAATGCATAAAATTGCACTTTGTAACAGTAGAACATGCCGTCGAAAGAGATGGCACAAAGTAACGTCTCCGGAGAGCAAATCAAAGAGCGAGAAGTGGCGCAGATGTTTCCAGACAGTGACTGCTTAACGAAGAGACGCAGAATTTTCGAACGCCTCTTGAAAGGAATGCGCCTCTTATTTGCAACTTTAAGGCGATGCCTTTGAAGTTGAAATTTAGTGTACCTCTTTGCACTTCATGTTCTCCTGATATATTGGCCAAAATCTGGCGAATATTTTCAGAATGCACAAAATTGCGCTTTGTACAAGAGAACATGTCGTCGAAAGAGATGGCACAAAGTAACGTCTCCGGAGAGCAAATCAAAGAGCGAGAAGTGGCGCAGATGTTTCGAGACAGTGACTATTTAACGAAGGGACGCAGAATTTTCGAACGCCTCTTGAAAGGAATGCGCCTCTTATTAGCAACTTTAAGGCGATGCCTTTGAAGCTGAAATTTATTACACCTCTTTCCACTTCATGTTCTCCTGATACATTGGCCAAAATTTGCCGAAAATTTTCAGAATGCACAAAATTGGGCTTTGTAACAGGAGAACATGCTGTCGAAAGAGATGGCACAAAGTAATGTCTCCGGAGAGCAAATCAAAGAGCGAGAAGTGGCGCAGATGTTTCGAGACAGTGACTATTTAACGAAGAGACGCAGAATTTTCGAACGCCTCTTGAAATGCCTGCGCCTCTTATTTGCAACTTTAAGGCGATGCCTTTGAAGTTGAAATTTAGTGTACCTCTTTGCACTTCATGTTCTCCTGATATATTGGCCAAAATCTGGCGAATATTTTCAGAATGCACAAAATTGCGCTTTGTAACAGGAGAACATGTCGTCGAAAGAGATGGCACAAAGTAACGTCTCCGTAGAGCAAATCAAAGAGCGAGAAGTGGCGCAGATGTTTCGAGACAGTGACTGCTTAACGAAGAGACGCAGTATTTTCGAACGCCTCTTGAAAGGCCTCCGCCTCTTATTTGCAACTTTACGGCGATGCCTATGAAGCTGAAATTTAGTATACCTCTTTCCACTTCATGTTCTCCTGATATATTGGCCAAAATTTGGCGAATATTTTCAGAATGCACAAAATTGCGCTTTGTAACAGGAGAACATGCCGTCGAAAGAGATGGCACAAAGTAACGTCTCCGGAGAGCAAATCAAAGAGCGAGGAGTGACACAGATGTTTCGAGACAGTGACTATTTAACGAAGAGACGCAGAATTTTCGAACGCCTCTTGAAATGCCTGCGCCTCTTATTTGCAACTTTAACGCGATGCCTTTGAAGTTGAAATTTAGTGTACCTCTTTGCACTTCATGTTCTCCTGATATATTGGCCATAATCTGGTGAATATTTTCAGAATGCATAAAATTGCACTTTGTAACAGTAGAACATGCCGTCGAAAGAGATGGCACAAAGTAACGTCTCCGGAGAGCAAATCAAAGAGCGAGAAGTGGCGCAGATGTTTCCAGACAGTGACTGCTTAACGAAGAGACGCAGAATTTTCGAACGCCTCTTGAAAGGAATGCGCCTCTTATTTGCAACTTTAAGGCGATGCCTTTGAAGTTGAAATTTAGTGTACCTCTTTGCACTTCATGTTCTCCTGATATATTGGCCAAAATCTGGCGAATATTTTCAGAATGCACAAAATTGGGCTTTGTAACTGGAGAACATGCCGTCGAAAGAGATGGCACAAAGTAATGTCTCCGGAGAGCAAATCAAAGAGCTAGAAGTGGCGCAGATGTTTCGAGACAGTGACTATTTAACGAAGAGACGCAGAATTTTCGAACGCCTCTTGAAATGCCTGCGCCTCTTATTTGCAACTTTAAGGCGATGCCTTTGAAGTTGAAATTTAGTGTACCTCTTTGCACTTCATGTTCTCCTGATATATTGGCCAAAATCTGGCGAATATTTTCAGAATGCACAAAATTGCGCTTTGTAACAGGAGAACATGTCGTCGAAAGAGATGGCACAAAGTAACGTCTCCGTAGAGCAAATCAAAGAGCGAGAAGTGGCGCAGATGTTTCGAGACAGTGACTGCTTAACGAAGAGACGCAGTATTTTCGAACGCCTCTTGAAAGGCCTCCGCCTCTTATTTGCAACTTTACGGCGATGCCTATGAAGCTGAAATTTAGTATACCTCTTTCCACTTCATGTTCTCCTGATATATTGGCCAAAATTTGGCGAATATTTTCAGAATGCACAAAATTGCGCTTTGTAACAGGAGAACATGCCGTCGAAAGAGATGGCACAAAGTAACGTCTCCGGAGAGCAAATCAAAGAGCGAGGAGTGACACAGATGTTTCGAGACAGTGACTATTTAACGAAGAGACGCAGAATTTTCGAACGCCTCTTGAAATGCCTGCGCCTCTTATTTGCAACTTTAACGCGATGCCTTTGAAGTTGAAATTTAGTGTACCTCTTTGCACTTCATGTTCTCCTGATATATTGGCCATAATCTGGTGAATATTTTCAGAATGCATAAAATTGCACTTTGTAACAGTAGAACATGCCGTCGAAAGAGATGGCACAAAGTAACGTCTCCGGAGAGCAAATCAAAGAGCGAGAAGTGGCGCAGATGTTTCCAGACAGTGACTGCTTAACGAAGAGACGCAGAATTTTCGAACGCCTCTTGAAAGGAATGCGCCTCTTATTTGCAACTTTAAGGCGATGCCTTTGAAGTTGAAATTTAGTGTACCTCTTTGCACTTCATGTTCTCCTGATATATTGGCCAAAATCTGGCGAATATTTTCAGAATGCACAAAATTGCGCTTTGTACAAGAGAACATGTCGTCGAAAGAGATGGCACAAAGTAACGTCTCCGGAGAGCAAATCAAAGAGCGAGAAGTGGCGCAGATGTTTCGAGACAGTGACTATTTAACGAAGGGACGCAGAATTTTCGAACGCCTCTTGAAAGGAATGCGCCTCTTATTAGCAACTTTAAGGCGATGCCTTTGAAGCTGAAATTTATTACACCTCTTTCCACTTCATGTTCTCCTGATACATTGGCCAAAATTTGCCGAAAATTTTCAGAATGCACAAAATTGGGCTTTGTAACAGGAGAACATGCTGTCGAAAGAGATGGCACAAAGTAATGTCTCCGGAGAGCAAATCAAAGAGCGAGAAGTGGCGCAGATGTTTCGAGACAGTGACTATTTAACGAAGAGACGCAGAATTTTCGAACGCCTCTTGAAATGCCTGCGCCTCTTATTTGCAACTTTAAGGCGATGCCTTTGAAGTTGAAATTTAGTGTACCTCTTTGCACTTCATGTTCTCCTGATATATTGGCCAAAATCTGGCGAATATTTTCAGAATGCACAAAATTGCGCTTTGTAACAGGAGAACATGTCGTCGAAAGAGATGGCACAAAGTAACGTCTCCGTAGAGCAAATCAAAGAGCGAGAAGTGGCGCAGATGTTTCGAGACAGTGACTGCTTAACGAAGAGACGCAGTATTTTCGAACGCCTCTTGAAAGGCCTCCGCCTCTTATTTGCAACTTTACGGCGATGCCTATGAAGCTGAAATTTAGTATACCTCTTTCCACTTCATGTTCTCCTGATATATTGGCCAAAATTTGGCGAATATTTTCAGAATGCACAAAATTGCGCTTTGTAACAGGAGAACATGCCGTCGAAAGAGATGGCACAAAGTAACGTCTCCGGAGAGCAAATCAAAGAGCGAGGAGTGACACAGATGTTTCGAGACAGTGACTATTTAACGAAGAGACGCAGAATTTTCGAACGCCTCTTGAAATGCCTGCGCCTCTTATTTGCAACTTTAACGCGATGCCTTTGAAGTTGAAATTTAGTGTACCTCTTTGCACTTCATGTTCTCCTGATATATTGGCCATAATCTGGTGAATATTTTCAGAATGCATAAAATTGCACTTTGTAACAGTAGAACATGCCGTCGAAAGAGATGGCACAAAGTAACGTCTCCGGAGAGCAAATCAAAGAGCGAGAAGTGGCGCAGATGTTTCCAGACAGTGACTGCTTAACGAAGAGACGCAGAATTTTCGAACGCCTCTTGAAAGGAATGCGCCTCTTATTTGCAACTTTAAGGCGATGCCTTTGAAGTTGAAATTTAGTGTACCTCTTTGCACTTCATGTTCTCCTGATATATTGGCCAAAATCTGGCGAATATTTTCAGAATGCACAAAATTGGGCTTTGTAACTGGAGAACATGCCGTCGAAAGAGATGGCACAAAGTAATGTCTCCGGAGAGCAAATCAAAGAGCTAGAAGTGGCGCAGATGTTTCGAGACAGTGACTATTTAACGAAGAGACGCAGAATTTTCGAACGCCTCTTGAAATGCCTGCGCCTCTTATTTGCAACTTTAAGGCGATGCCTTTGAAGTTGAAATTTAGTGTACCTCTTTGCACTTCATGTTCTCCTGATATATTGGCCAAAATCTGGCGAATATTTTCAGAATGCACAAAATTGCGCTTTGTACAAGAGAACATGTCGTCGAAAGAGATGGCACAAAGTAACGTCTCCGGAGAGCAAATCAAAGAGCGAGAAGTGGCGCAGATATTTCGAGACAGTGACTATTTAACGAAGGGACGCAGAATTTTCGAACGCCTCTTGAAATGCCTGCGCCTCTTAATTGCAACTTTAAGGCGATGCCTTTGAAGTTGAAATTTAGTGTACCTCTTTGCACTTCATGTTCTCCTGATATATTGGCCAAAATCTGGCGAATATTTTCAGAATGCACAAAATTGGGCTTTGTAACAGGAAAACATGCTGTCGAAAGAGATGGCACAAAGTAACGTCTCCGGAGAGCAAATCAAAGAGCGAGAAGTGGCGCAGATGTTTCCAGACAGTGACTGCTTAACGAAGAGACGCAGAATTTTCGAACGCCTCTTGAAAGGAATGCGCCTCTTATTAGCAACTTTAAGGCGATGCCTTTGAAGCTGAAATTTAGTGTACCTCTTTGCACTTCATGTTCTCCTGATATATTGGCCAAAATCTGGCGAATATTTTCAGAATGCACAAAATTGCGCTTTGTAACAGGAGAACATGTCGTCGAAAGAGATGGCACAAGGTAACGTCTCCGGAGAGCAAATCAATGAGCGAGAAGTGGCGCAGATGTTTCGAGACAGTGACTGCTTAACGAAGAGACGCAGAATTTTCGAACGCCTCTTGAAAGGCCTCCGCCTCGTATTGGCAACTTTAAGGCGATGCCTTTGCAGCTGAAATTTAGTATACCTCTTTCCACTTCATGTTCTCCTGATATATTAGCCAAAATTTGGCGAAAATTTTCAGAATGCACAAAATTGGGCTTTGTAACAGGAAAACATGCTGTCGAAAGAGATGGCACAAAGTAACGTCTCCGGAGAGCAAATCAAAGAGCGAGAAGTGGCGCAGATGTTTCCAGACAGTGACTGCTTAACGAAGAGACGCAGAATTTTCGAACGCCTCTTGAAGGGCTGCGCCTCGTATTGGCAACGTTAAGGCGATGCCTTTGAAGCTGAAATTGATTATACCCCTTTCCACTTCATGTTCTCCTGATGTATTGGCCAAAATCTGGTGAATATTTTCAGAATGCACAAAATTACGCTTTGTAACAGGAGAACATGCCGTCGAAAGAGATGGCACAAGGTAACGTCTCTGGAGAACAAATCAATGAGCGAGTAGTGGCGCAGATGTTTCGAGACAGTGACTGCTTAAGGGGGGAGTCTAGTGTAGCGGATCGACGAAATCGATTTTTTTTTGCATAAATCAATAGTTAAACATCACGATAATATGCTCCCAAAGCCGCAAAACGAAATTCGAAAAATTAAAGCGGATATAGCCGGTTTTGCTACGGAGCGCCAGGCTACCACAAAACTTGAAATGTGTTTTTCTCGAAACGACAGTTTTATACTTTGCGGGTAATGTAACTCAAAATATATTCAACGAATCGACTTGGCCTTGTGCACGGATATTTGTGAAAATTTTCTTCATAGTACTAAGTTATTAGTATAATGATATTGTTTAAATAAATAACTTTTTTTTTAGACATTTAAGGCAAAATTTCGTTGGAAACAGTGAACTTTTTATTCAAGAGGCCGCCATTTGTTCATTTTGCATCTTTTAAGTTTCAAATTTCTTCATTCTGTGCGTACACTCATAAACTAAAAGAAAATTGTTCGATTTTTGGTTTCAGATGAAAGCAAAAGACGCTACGTTGCCCGCAGTGCAATAATTGCGTCGCCAACGGGCTGGGCATAACTTTGTTATTTTCCGCTCTTTTTTAATAAATTTTTTTTGTTATATACCTTAACCTGTTAGTACAATATCCTGAAAGTTTCAGAAAGATCTATCAAATACTTTCTTTAAAAAAAATTCCCGAAAACTGCCTCGATTTTCATTTAGTTACACCAGGCTCCCCCCTTAACGAAGAGACGCAGAATTTTCGAACGCCTCTTGAAAGGAATGCGCCTCTTATTTGCAACTTTAAGGCGATGCCTTTGAAGTTGAAATTTAGTGTACCTCTTTGCACTTCATGTTCTCCTGATATATTGGCCAAAATCTGGCGAATATTTTCAGAATGCATAAAATTGCGCTTTGTAACAGGAGAAAATGTCGTCGAAAGAGAGGGCACAAAGTAACGTCTCCGGAGAGCAAATCAAAGAGCGAGAAGTGGCGCAGATGTTTCGAGACAGTGACTATTTAACGAAGGGACGCAGAATTTTCGAACGCCTCTTGAAAGGCCTCCGCCTCGTATTGGCAACTTTAAGGCGATGCCTTTGAAGCTGAAATTTAGTATACCTCTTTCCACTTCATGTTCTCCTGATGTATTGGCCAAAATCTGGTGAATATTTTCAGAATGCACAAAATTACGCTTTGTAACAGGAGAACATGCCGTCGAAAGAGATGGCACAAGGTAACGTCTCCGGAGAACAAATCAATGAGCGAGTAGTGGCGCAGATGTTTCGAGACAGTGACTGCTTAAGGGGGGAGTCTAGTGTAGCGGATCGAAGAAATCGATTTTTTTTTGCATAAATCAATAGTTAAACATCACGATAATATGCTCCCAAAGCCGCAAAACGAAATTCGAAAAATTAAAGCGGATATAGCCGGTTTTGCTACGGAGCGCCAGGCTACCACAAAACTTGAAATGTGTTTTTCTCGAAACGACAGTTTTATACTTTGCGGGTAATGTAACTAAAAAAATATTTAACGAATCGACTTGGCCTTGTGCACGGATATTTGTGAAAATTTTCTTCATAGTACTAAGTTATTAGTATAATGATATTGTTTAAATAAATAACTTTCTTTTTAGACATTTAAGGCAAAATTTCGTTGGAAACAGTGAACTTTTTATTCAAGAGGCCGCCATTTGTTCATTTTGCATCTTTTAAGTTTCAAATTTCTTCATTCTGTGCGTACACTCATAAACTAAAAGAAAATTGTTCGATTTTTGGTTTCAGATGAAACCAAAAGACGCTACGTTGCCCGCAGTGCAATAATTGCGTCGCCAACGGGCTGGGCATAACTTTGTTATTTTCCGCTCTTTTTTAATAAAATTTTTTTGTTATATACATTAACCTGTTAGTACAATATCCTGAAAGTTTCAGAAAGATCTATCAAATACTTTCTTTAAAAAAAATTCCCGAAAACTGCCTCGATTTTCATTTAGTTACACCAGGCTCCCCCCTTAACGAAGAGACGCAAAATTTTCGAACGCCTCTTGAAAGGAATGCGCCTCTTATTAGCAACTTTAAGGCGATGCCTTTGAAGCTGAAATGTAGTATACCTCTTTCCACTTCATGTTCTCCTGATATATTGGCCATAATTTGGCGAAAATTTTCAGAATGCACAAAATTGCACTTTGTAACAGTAGAACATGCCGTCGAAAGAGATGGCACAAAGTAACGTCTCCGGAGAGCAAATCAAAGAGCGAGGAGTGGCACAGATATTTCGAGACAGTGACTGTTTAACGAAGAGACGCAGTATTTTCGAACGCCTCTTGAAATGCCTGCGCCTCTTATTTGCAACTTTAAGGCGATGCCTTTGGAGTTGAAATTTAGTGTACCTCTTTGCACTTCATGTTCTCCTGATATATTGGCCAAAATCTGGCGAATATTTTCAGAATGCACAAAATTGCGCTTTGTACAAGAGAACATGTCGTCGAAAGAGATGGCACAAAGTAACGTCTCCGGAGAGCAAATCAAAGAGCGAGAAGTGGCGCAGATGTTTCGAGACAGTGACTATTTAACGAAGGGACGCAGAATTTTCGAACGCCTCTTGAAATGCCTGCGCCTCTTATTTGCAACATTAAGGCGATGCCTTTGAAGTTGAAATTTAGTGTACCTCTTTGCACTTCATGTTCTCCTGATATATTGGCCAAAATCTGGCGAATATTTTCAGAATGCACAAAATTGCGCTTTGTAACAGGAGAACATGCTGTCGAAAGAGATGGCACAAAGTAACGTCTCCGGAGAGCAAATCAAAGAGCGAGAAGTGGCGCAAATGTTTCCAGACAGGGACTGCTTAACGAAGAGACGCAGAATTTTCGAACGCCTCTTGAAAGGAATGCGCCTCTTATTAGCAACTTTAAGGCGATGCCTTTGAAGCTGAAATTTATTACACCTCTTTCCACTTCATGTTCTCCTGATACATTGGCCAAAATCTGGTGAATATTTTCAGAATGCACAAAATTGGGCTTTGTAACTGGAGAACATGCCGTCGAAAGAGATGGCACAAAGTAATGTCTCCGGAGAGCAAATCAAAGAGCGAGAAGTGGCGCAGATGTTTCGAGACAGTGACTATTTAACGAAGAGACGCAGAATTTTCGAACGCCTCTTGAAATGCCTGCGCCTCTTATTTGCAACTTTAAGGCGATGCCTTTGAAGTTGAAATTTAGTGTACCTCTTTGCACTTCATGTTCTCCTGATATATTGGCCAAAATCTGGCGAATATTTTCAGAATGCACAAAATTGCGCTTTGTAACAGGAGAACATGCCGTCGAAAGAGATGGCACAAAGTAACGTCTCCGGAGAGCAAATCAAAGAGCGAGGAGTGACACAGACGTTTTGAGACAGTGACTATTTAACGAAGAGACGCAGAATTTTCGAACGCCTCTTGAAATGCCTGCGCCTCTTATTTGCAACATTAAGGCGATGCCTTTGAAGTTGAAATTTAGTGTACCTCTTTGCACTTCATGTTCTCCTGATATATTGGCCAAAATCTGGCGAATATTTTCAGAATGCACAAAATTGCGCTTTGTAACAGGAGAACATGTCGTCGAAAGAGATGGCACAAGGTAACGTCTCCGGAGAGCAAATCAATGAGCGAGAAGTGGCGCAGATGTTTCGAGACAGTGACTGCTTAACGAAGAGACGCAGAATTTTAGAACGCCTCTTGAAAGGAATGCGCCTCTTATTAGCAACTTTAAGGCGATGCCTTTGAAGCTGAAATGTAGTATACCTCTTTCCACTTCATGTTCTCCTGATATATTGGCCATAATCTGGTGAATATTTTCAGAATGCACAAAATTGCACTTTGTAACAGTAGAACATGCCGTCGAAAGAGAAGGCACAAAGTAACGTCTCCGGAGAGCAAATCAAAGAGCGAGGAGTGGCACAGATATTTCGAGACAGTGACTGTTTAACGAAGAGACGCAGTATTTTCGAACGCCTCTTGAAAGGCCTCCGCCTCTTATTTGCAACTTTAAGGCGATGCCTTTGAAGCTGAAATTTAGTATACCTCTTTCCACTTCATGTTCTCCTGATATATTGGCCAAAATTTGGCGAAAATTTTCAGAATGCACAAAATTGGGCTTTGTAACAGGAGAACATGCTGTCGAAAGAGATGGCACAAAGTAATGTCTCCGGAGAGCAAATCAAAGAGCGAGAAGTGGCGCAGATGTTTCGAGACAGTGACTATTTAACGAAGAGACGCAGAATTTTCGAACGCCTCTTGAAATGCCTGCGCCTCTTATTTGCAACTTTAAGGCGATGCCTTTGAAGTTGAAATTTAGTGTACCTCTTTGCACTTCATGTTCTCCTGATATATTGGCCAAAATCTGGCGAATATTTTCAGAATGCACAAAATTGCGCTTTGTAACAGGAGAACATGTCGTCGAAAGAGATGGCACAAAGTAACGTCTCCGTAGAGCAAATCAAAGAGCGAGAAGTGGCGCAGATGTTTCGAGACAGTGACTGCTTAACGAAGAGACGCAGTATTTTCGAACGCCTCTTGAAAGGCCTCCGCCTCTTATTTGCAACTTTACGGCGATGCCTATGAAGTTGAAATTTAGTATACCTCTTTCCACTTCATGTTCTCCTGATATATTGGCCAAAATTTGGCGAATATTTTCAGAATGCACAAAATTGCGCTTTGTAACAGGAGAACATGCCGTCGAAAGAGATGGCACAAAGTAACGTCTCCGGAGAGCAAATCAAAGAGCGAGGAGTGACACAGATGTTTCGAGACAGTGACTATTTAACGAAGAGACGCAGAATTTTCGAACGCCTCTTGAAATGCCTGCGCCTCTTATTTGCAACATTAAGGCGATGCCTTTGAAGTTGAAATTTAGTGTACCTCTTTCCACTTCATGTTCTCCTGATATATTGGCCAAAATCTGGCGAATATTTTCAGAATGCACAAAATTGCGCTTTGTAACAGGAGAACATGTCGTCGAAAGAGATGGCACAAGGTAACGTCTCCGGAGAGCAAATCAATGAGCGAGAAGTGGCGCAGATGTTTCGAGACAGTGACTGCTTAACGAAGAGACGCAGAATTTTCGAACGCCTCTTGAAAGGAATGCGCCTCTTATTAGCAACTTTAAGGCGATGCCTTTGAAGCTGAAATGTAGTATACCTCTTTCCACTTCATGTTCTCCTGATATATTGGCCATAATCTGGTGAATATTTTCAGAATGCACAAAATTGCACTTTGTAACAGTAGAACATGCCGTCGAAAGAGAAGGCACAAAGTAACGTCTCCGGAGAGCAAATCAAAGAGCGAGGAGTGGCACAGATATTTCGAGACAGTGACTGTTTAATGAAGAGACGCAGTATTTTCGAACGCCTCTTGAAAGGCCTCCGCCTCTTATTTGCAACTTTAAGGCGATGCCTTTGAAGCTGAAATTTAGTATACCTCTTTCCACTTCATGTTCTCCTGATATATTGGCCAAAATTTGGCGAAAATTTTCAGAATGCACAAAATTGGGCTTTGTAACAGGAGAACATGCTGTCGAAAGAGATGGCACAAAGTAATGTCTCCGGAGAGCAAATCAAAGAGCGAGAAGTGGCGCAGATGTTTCGAGACAGTGACTATTTAACGAAGAGACGCAGAATTTTCGAACGCCTCTTGAAATGCCTCCGCCTCTTATTTGCAACTTTAAGGCGATGCCTTTGAAGCTGAAATTTAGTATACCTCCTTCCACTTCATGTTCTCCTGATATATTGGCCAAAATTTGGCGAAAATTTTCAGAATGCACAAAATTGGGCTTTGTAACAGGAGAACATGCTGTCGAAAGAGATGGCACAAAGTAATGTCTCCGGAGAGCAAATCAAAGAGCGAGAAGTGGCGCAGATGTTTCGAGACAGTGACTGCTTAACAAAGAGACGCAGAATTTTCGAACGCCTCTTGAAAGGCCTCCGCCTCGTATTGGCAACTTTAAGGCGATGCCTTTGAAGCTGAAATTTAGTATACCTCTTTCCACTTCATGTTCTCCTGATATATTAGCCAAAATTTGGCGAAAATTTTCAGAATGCACAAAATTGGGCTTTGTAACAGGAAAACATGCTGTCGAAAGAGATGGCACAAAGTAACGTCTCCGGAGAGCAAATCAAAGAGCGAGAAGTGGCGCAGATGTTTCCAGACAGTGACTGCTTAACGAAGAGACGCAGAATTTTCGAACGCCTCTTGAAAGGAATGCGCCTCTTATTAGCAACTTTAAGGCGATGCCTTTGAAGCTGAAATTTATTACACCTCTTTCCACTTCATGTTCTCCTGATACATTGGCCAAAATCTGGTGAATATTTTCAGAATGCACAAAATTGGGCTTTGTAACTGGAGAACATGCCGTCGAAAGAGATGGCACAAAGTAATGTCTCCGGAGAGCAAATCAAAGAGCGAGAAGTGGCGCAGATGTTTCGAGACAGTGACTATTTAACGAAGAGACGCAGAATTTTCGAACGCCTCTTGAAATGCCTGCGCCTCTTATTTGCAACTTTAAGGCGATGCCTTTGAAGTTGAAATTTAGTGTACCTCTCTGCACTTCATGTTCTCCTGATATATTGGCCAAAATCTGGCGAATATTTTCAGAATGCACAAAATTGCGCTTTGTACAAGAGAACATGTCGTCGAAAGAGATGGCACAAAGTAACGTCTCCGGAGAGCAAATCAAAGAGCGAGAAGTGGCGCAGATGTTTCGAGACAGTGACTATTTAACGAAGGGACGCAGAATTTTCGAACGCCTCTTGAAATGCCTGCGCCTCTTATTTGCAACATTAAGGCGATGCCTTTGAAGTTGAAATTTAGTGTACCTCTTTGCACTTCATGTTCTCCTGATATATTGGCCAAAATCTGGCGAATATTTTCAGAATGCACAAAATTGCACTTTGTAACAGTAGAACATGCCGTCGAAAGAGAAGGCACAAAGTAACGTCTCCGGAGAGCAAATCAAAGAGCGAGGAGTGGCACAGATATTTCGAGACAGTGACTGTTTAATGAAGAGACGCAGTATTTTCGAACGCCTCTTGAAAGGAATGCACCTCTTATTAGCAACTTTAAGGCGATGCCTTTGAAGCTGTAATGTAGTATACCTCTTTCCACTTCATGTTCTCCTGATACATTGGCCAAAATCTGGTGAATATTTTCAGAATGCACAAAATTGGGCTTTGTAACAGGAGAACATGCTGTCGAAAGAGATGGCACAAAGTAACGTCTCCGGAGAGCAAATCAAAGAGCGAGAAGTGGCGCAGATGTTTCCAGACAGTGACTGCTTAACGAAGAGACGCAGAATTTTCGAACGCCTCTTGAAAGGAATGCGCCTCTTATTAGCAACTTTAAGGCGATGCCTTTGAAGCTGAAATTTATTACACCTCTTTCCACTTCATGTTCTCCTGATATATTGGCCAAAATCTGGCGAATATTTTCAGAATGCACAAAATTGCGCTTTGTAACAGGAGAACATGTCGTCGAAAGAGATGGCACAAGGTAACGTCTCCGGAGAGCAAATCAATGAGCGAGAAGTGGCGCAGATGTTTCGAGACAGTGACTGCTTAACGAAGAGACGCAGAATTTTCGAACGCCTCTTGAAAGGAAGGCGCCTCTTATTAGCAACTTTAAGGCGATGCCTTTGAAGCTGAAATGTAGTATACCTCTTTCCACTTCATGTTCTCCTGATATATTGGCCATAATCTGGTGAATATTTTCAGAATGCACAAAATTGCACTTTGTAACAGTAGAACATGCCGTCGAAAGAGAAGGCACAAAGTAACGTCTCCGGAGAGCAAATCAAAGAGCGAGGAGTGGCACAGATATTTCGAGACAGTGACTGTTTAATGAAGAGACGCAGTATTTTCGAACGCCTCTTGAAAGGCCTCCGCCTCTTATTTGCAACTTTAAGGCGATGCCTTTGAAGCTGAAATTTAGTATACCTCTTTCCACTTCATGTTCTCCTGATATATTGGCCAAAATTTGGCGAAAATTTTCAGAATGCACAAAATTGGGCTTTGTAACAGGAGAACATGCTGTCGAAAGAGATGGCACAAAGTAACGTCTCCGGAGAGCAAATCAAAGAGCGAGAAGTGGCGCAGATGTTTCCAGACAGTGACTGCTTAACGAAGAGACGCAGAATTTTCGAACGCCTCTTGAAAGGAATGCGCCTCTTATTAGCAACTTTAAGGCGATGCCTTTGAAGCTGAAATTTATTACACCTCTTTCCACTTCATGTTCTCCTGATACATTGGCCAAAATCTGGTGAATATTTTCAGAATGCACAAAATTGGGCTTTGTAACTGGAGAACATGCCGTCGAAAGAGATGGCACAAAGTAATGTCTCCGGAGAGCAAATCAAAGAGCGAGAAGTGGCGCAGATGTTTCGAGACAGTGACTATTTAACGAAGAGACGCAGAATTTTCGAACGCCTCTTGAAATGCCTGCGCCTCTTATTTGCAACTTTAAGGCGATGCCTTTGAAGTTGAAATTTAGTGTACCTCTTTGCACTTCATGTTCTCCTGATATATTGGCCAAAATCTGGCGAATATTTTCAGAATGCACAAAATTGCGCTTTGTACAAGAGAACATGTCGTCGAAAGAGATGGCACAAAGTAACGTCTCCGGAGAGCAAATCAAAGAGCGAGAAGTGGCGCAGATGTTTCGAGACAGTGACTATTTAACGAAGGGACGCAGAATTTTCGAACGCCTCTTGAAATGCCTGCGCCTCTTATTTGCAACATTAAGGCGATGCCTTTGAAGTTGAAATTTAGTGTACCTCTTTGCACTTCATGTTCTCCTGATATATTGGCCAAAATCTGGCGAATATTTTCAGAATGCACAAAATTGCGCTTTGTAACAGGAGAACATGCTGTCGAAAGAGATGGCACAAAGTAACGTCTCCGGAGAGCAAATCAAAGAGCGAGAAGTGGCGCAGATGTTTCCAGACAGTGACTGCTTAACGAAGAGACGCAGAATTTTCGAACGCCTCTTGAAAGGAATGCGCCTCTTATTAGCAACTTTAAGGCGATGCCTTTGAAGCTGAAATTTATTACACCTCTTTCCACTTCATGTTCTCCTGATACATTGGCCAAAATCTGGTGAATATTTTCAGAATGCACAAAATTGGGCTTTGTAACTGGAGAACATGCCGTCGAAAGAGATGGCACAAAGTAATGTCTCCGGAGAGCAAATCAAAGAGCGAGAAGTGGCGCAGATGTTTCGAGACAGTGACTATTTAACGAAGGGACGCAGAATTTTCGAACGCCTCTTGAAATGCCTGCGCCTCTTATTTGCAACATTAAGGCGATGCCTTTGAAGTTGAAATTTAGTGTACCTCTTTGCACTTCATGTTCTCCTGATATATTGGCCAAAATCTGGCGAATATTTTCAGAATGCACAAAATTGCGCTTTGTAACAGGAGAACATGCTGTCGAAAGAGATGGCACAAAGTAACGTCTCCGGAGAGCAAATCAAAGAGCGAGAAGTGGCGCAGATGTTTCCAGACAGTGACTGCTTAACGAAGAGACGCAGAATTTTCGAACGCCTCTTGAAAGGAATGCGCCTCTTATTAGCAACTTTAAGGCGATGCCTTTGAAGCTGAAATTTATTACACCTCTTTCCACTTCATGTTCTCCTGATACATTGGCCAAAATCTGGTGAATATTTTCAGAATGCACAAAATTGGGCTTTGTAACTGGAGAACATGCCGTCGAAAGAGATGGCACAAAGTAATGTCTCCGGAGAGCAAATCAAAGAGCGAGAAGTGGCGCAGATGTTTCGAGACAGTGACTATTTAACGAAGAGACGCAGAATTTTTCGAACGCCTCTTGAAATGCCTGCGCCTCTTATTTGCAACTTTAAGGCGATGCCTTTGAAGTTGAAATTTAGTGTACCTCTTTGCACTTCATGTTCTCCTGATATATTGGCCAAAATCTGGCGAATATTTTCAGAATGCACAAAATTGCGCTTTGTACAGAGAACATGTCGTCGAAAGAGATGGCACAAAGTAACGTCTCCGGAGAGCAAATCAAAGAGCGAGAAGTGGCGCAGATATTTCGAGACAGTGACTATTTAACGAAGGGACGCAGAATTTTCGAACGCCTCTTGAAATGCCTGCGCCTCTTATTTGCAACTTTAAGGCGATGCCTTTGAAGTTGAAATTTAGTGTACCTCTTTGCACTTCATGTTCTCCTGATATATTGGCCAAAATCTGGCGAATATTTTCAGAATGCACAAAATTGCGCTTTGTAACAGGAGAACATGCTGTCGAAAGAGATGGCACAAAGTAATGTCTCCGGAGAGCAAATCAAAGAGCGAGAAGTGGCGCAGATGTTTCGAGACAGTGACTGCTTAACAAAGAGACGCAGAATTTTCGAACGCCTCTTGAAAGGCCTCCGCCTCGTATTGGCAACTTTAAGGCGATGCCTTTGAAGCTGAAATTTAGTATACCTCTTTCCACTTCATGTTCTCCTGATATATTAGCCAAAATTTGGCGAAAATTTTCAGAATGCACAAAATTGGGCTTTGTAACAGGAAAACATGCTGTCGAAAGAGATGGCACAAAGTAACGTCTCCGGAGAGCAAATCAAAGAGCGAGAAGTGGCGCAGATGTTTCCAGACAGTGACTGCTTAACGAAGAGACGCAGAATTTTCGAACGCCTCTTGAAAGGAATGCGCCTCTTATTAGCAACTTTAAGGCGATGCCTTTGAAGCTGAAATTTATTACACCTCTTTCCACTTCATGTTCTCCTGATACATTGGCCAAAATCTGGTGAATATTTTCAGAATGCACAAAATTGGGCTTTGTAACTGGAGAACATGCCGTCGAAAGAGATGGCACAAAGTAATGTCTCCGGAGAGCAAATCAAAGAGCGAGAAGTGGCGCAGATGTTTCGAGACAGTGACTATTTAACGAAGAGACGCAGAATTTTCGAACGCCTCTTGAAATGCCTGCGCCTCTTATTTGCAACTTTAAGGCGATGCCTTTGAAGTTGAAATTTAGTGTACCTCTTTGCACTTCATGTTCTCCTGATATATTGGCCAAAATCTGGCGAATATTTTCAGAATGCACAAAATTGCGCTTTGTACAAGAGAACATGTCGTCGAAAGAGATGGCACAAAGTAACGTCTCCGGAGAGCAAATCAAAGAGCGAGAAGTGGCGCAGATGTTTCGAGACAGTGACTATTTAACGAAGGGACGCAGAATTTTCGAACGCCTCTTGAAATGCCTGCGCCTCTTATTTGCAACATTAAGGCGATGCCTTTGAAGTTGAAATTTAGTGTACCTCTTTGCACTTCATGTTCTCCTGATATATTGGCCAAAATCTGGCGAATATTTTCAGAATGCACAAAATTGCGCTTTGTAACAGGAGACATGCTGTCGAAAGAGATGGCACAAAGTAACGTCTCCGGAGAGCAAATCAAAGAGCGAGAAGTGGCGCAGGATGTTTCCAGACAGTGACTGCTTAACGAAGAGACGCAGAATTTTCGAACGCCTCTTGAAAGGAATGCGCCTCTTATTAGCAACTTTAAGGCGATGCCTTTGAAGCTGAAATTTATTACACCTCTTTCCACTTCATGTTCTCCTGATACATTGGCCAAAATCTGGTGAATATTTTCAGAATGCACAAAATTGGGCTTTGTAACTGGAGAACATGCCGTCGAAAGAGATGGCACAAAGTAATGTCTCCGGAGAGCAAATCAAAGAGCGAGAAGTGGCGCAGATGTTTCGAGACAGTGACTATTTAACGAAGAGACGCAGAATTTTCGAACGCCTCTTGAAATGCCTGCGCCTCTTATTTGCAACTTTAAGGCGATGCCTTTGAAGTTGAAATTTAGTGTACCTCTTTGCACTTCATGTTCTCCTGATATATTGGCCAAAATCTGGCGAATATTTTCAGAATGCACAAAATTGCGCTTTGTACAAGAGAACATGTCGTCGAAAGAGATGGCACAAAGTAACGTCTCCGGAGAGCAAATCAAAGAGCGAGAAGTGGCGCAGATATTTCGAGACAGTGACTATTTAACGAAGGGACGCAGAATTTTCGAACGCCTCTTGAAATGCCTGCGCCTCTTATTTGCAACTTTAAGGCGATGCCTTTGAAGTTGAAATTTAGTGTACCTCTTTGCACTTCATGTTCTCCTGATATATTGGCCAAAATCTGGGCGAATATTTTCAGAATGCACAAAATTGCGCTTTGTAACAGGAGAACATGTCGTCGAAAGAGATGGCACAAGGTAACGTCTCCGGAGAGCAAATCAATGAGCGAGAAGTGGCGCAGATGTTTCGAGACAGTGACTGCTTAACGAAGAGACGCAGAATTTTCGAACGCCTCTTGAAATGCCTGCGCCTCTTATTTGCAACTTTAAGGCGATGCCTTTGAAGTTGAAATTTAGTGTACCTCTTTGCACTTCATGTTCTCCTGATATATTGGCCAAAATCTGGCGAATATTTTCAGAATGCACAAAATTGCGCTTTGTAACAGGAGAACATGTCGTCGAAAGAGATGGCACAAGGTAACGTCTCCGGAGAGCAAATCGATGAGCGAGAAGTGGCGCAGATGTTTCCAGACAGTGACTGCTTAACGAAGAGACGCAGAATTTTCGAACGCCTCTTGAAAGGCCTGCGCCTCGTATTGGCAACGTTAAGGCGATGCCTTTGAAGCTGAAATTGATTATACCTCTTTCCACTTCATGTTCTCCTGATGTATTGGCCAAAATCTGGTGAATATTTTCAGAATGCACAAAATTACGCTTTGTAACAGGAGAACATGCCGTCGAAAGAGATGGCACAAGGTAACGTCTCCGGAGAACAAATCAATGAGCGAGTAGTGGCGCAGATGTTTCGAGACAGTGACTGCTTAAGGGGGGAGTCTAGTGTAGCGGATCGAAGAAATCGATTTTTTTTTGCATAAATCAATAGTTAAACATCACGATAATATGCTCCCAAAGCCGCAAAACGAAATTCGAAAAATTAAAGCGGATATAGCCGGTTTTGCTACGGAGCGCCAGGCTACCACAAAACTTGAAATGTGTTTTTCTCGAAACGACAGTTTTATACTTTGCGGGTAATGTAACTCAAAATATATTCAACGAATCGACTTGGCCTTGTGCACGGATATTTGTGAAAATTTTCTTCATAGTACTAAGTTATTAGTATAATGATATTGTTTAAATAAATAACTTTTTTTTTAGACATTTAAGGCAAAATTTCGTTGGAAACAGTGAACTTTTTATTCAAGAGGCCGCCATTTGTTCATTTTGCATCTTTTAAGTTTCAAATTTCTTCATTCTGTGCGTACACTCATAAACTAAAAGAAAATTGTTCGATTTTTGGTTTCAGATGAAAGCAAAAGACGCTACGTTGCCCGCAGTGCAATAATTGCGTCGCCAACGGGCTGGGCATAACTTTGTTATTTTCCGCTCTTTTTTAATAAATTTTTTTTTGTTATATACCTTAACCTGTTAGTACAATATCCTGAAAGTTTCAGAAAGATCTATCAAATACTTTCTTTAAAAAAAATTCCCGAAAACTGCCTCGATTTTCATTTAGTTACACCAGGCTCCCCCCTTAACGAAGAGACGCAGAATTTTCGAACGCCTCTTGAAAGGAATGCGCCTCTTATTAGCAACTTTAAGGCGATGCCTTTGAAGCTGAAATGTAGTATACCACTTTCCACTTCATGTTCTCCTGATATATTGGCCATAATCTGGTGAATATTTTCAGAATGCATAAAATTGCACTTTGTAACAGTAGAACATGCCGTCGAAAGAGATGGCACAAAGTAACGTCTCCGGAGAGCAAATCAAAGAGCGAGGAGTGGCACAGATATTTCGAGACAGTGACTGTTTAACGAAGAGACGCAGTATTTTCGAACGCCTCTTGAAAGGCCTCCGCCTCTTATTTGCAACTTTAAGGCGATGCCTTTGAAGCTGAAATTTAGTATACCTCTTTCCACTTCATGTTCTCCTGATATATTGGCCAAAATCTGGCGAATATTTTCAGAATGCACAAAATTGCGCTTTGTAACAGGAGAACATGTCGTCGAAAGAGATGGCACAAAGTAACGTCTCCGGAGAGCAAATCAAAGAGCGAGAAGTGGCGCAGATGTTTCGAGACAGTGACTATTTAACGAAGGGACGCAGAATTTTCGAACGCCTCTTGAAATGCCTGCGCCTCTTATTTGCAACTTTAAGGCGATGCCTTTGAAGTTGAAATTTAGTGTACCTCTTTGCACTTCACGTTCTCCTGATATATTGGCCAAAATCTGGCGAATATTTTCAGAATGCATAAAATTGCGCTTTGTAACAGGAGAAAATGTCGTCGAAAGAGAGGGCACAAAGTAACGTCTCCGGAGAGCAAATCAAAGAGCGAGAAGTGGCGCAGATGTTTCGAGACAGTGACTATTTAACGAAGGGACGCAGAATTTTCGAACGCCTCTTGAAATGCCTGCGCCTCATATTTGCAACTTTAAGGCGATGCCTTTGAAGTTGAAATTTAGTGTACCTCTTTGCACTTCATGTTCTCCTGATATATTGGCCAAAATCTGGCGAATATTTTCAGAATGCACAAAATTGCGCTTTGTAACAGGAGAAAATGTCGTCGAAAGAGATGGCACAAAGTAACGTCTCCGGAGAGCAAATCAAAGAGCGAGAAGTGGCGCAGATGTTTCGAGACAGTGACTATTTAACGAAGGGACGCAGAATTTTCGAACGCCTCTTGAAATGCCTGCGCCTCTTATTTGCAACTTTAAGGCGATGCCTTTGAAGTTGAAATTTAGTGTACCTCTTTGCACTTCACGTTCTCCTGATATATTGGCCAAAATCTGGCGAATATTTTCAGAATGCACAAAATTACGCTTTGTAACAGGAGAACATGCCGTCGAAAGAGATGGCACAAGGTAACGTCTCCGGAGAACAAATCAATGAGCGAGTAGTGGCGCAGATGTTTCGAGACAGTGACTGCTTAAGGGGGGAGTCTAGTGTAGCGGATCGAAGAAATCGATTTTTTTTGCATAAATCAATAGTTAAACATCACGATAATATGCTCCCAAAGCCGCAAAACGAAATTCGAAAAATTAAAGCGGATATAGCCGGTTTTGCTACGGAGCGCCAGGCTACCACAAAACTTGAAATGTGTTTTTCTCGAAACGACAGTTTCATACTTTGCGGGTAATGTAACTCAAAATATATTCAACGAATCGACTTGGCCTTGTGCACGGATATTTGTGAAAATTTTCTTCATAGTACTAAGTTATTAGTATAATGATATTGTTTAAATAAATAACTTTTTTTTAGACATTTAAGGCAAAATTTCGTTGGAAACAGTGAACTTTTTATTCAAGAGGCCGCCATTTGTTCATTTTGCATCTTTTAAGTTTCAAATTTCTTCATTCTGTGCGTACACTCATAAACTAAAAGAAAATTGTTCGATTTTTGGTTTCAGATGAAAGCAAAAGACGCTACGTTGCCCGCAGTGCAATAATTGCGTCGCCAACGGGCTGGGCATAACTTTGTTATTTTCCGCTCTTTTTTAATAAATTTTTTTTGTTATATACCTTAACCTGTTAGTACAATATCCTGAAAGTTTCAGAAAGATCTATCAAATACTTTCTTTAAAAAAAATTCCCGAAAACTGCCTCGATTTTCATTTAGTTACACCAGGCTCCCCCCTTAACGAAGAGACGCAGAATTTTCGAACGCCTCTTGAAAGGAATGCGCCTCTTATTAGCAACTTTAAGGCGATGCCTTTGAAGCTGAAATGTAGAATACCACTTTCCACTTCATGTTCTCCTGATATAGTGGCCATAATCTGGTGAATATTTTCAGAATGCATAAAATTGCACTTTGTAACAGTAGAACATGCCGTCGAAAGAGATGGCACAAAGTAACGTCACCGGAGAGCAAATCAAAGAGCGAGGAGTGGCACAGATATTTCGAGACAGTGACTGATTAACGAAGAGACGCAGTATTTTCGAACGCCTCTTGAAAGGCCTCCGCCTCTTATTTGCAACTTTAAGGCGATGCCTTTGAAGCTGAAATTTAGTATACCTCTTTCCACTTCATGTTCTCCTGATATATTGGCCAAAATCTGGCGAATATTTTCAGAATGCACAAAATTGCGCTTTGTAACAGGAGAACATGTCGTCGAAAGAGATGGCACAAAGTAACGTCTCCGGAGAGCAAATCAAAGAGCGAGAAGTGGCGCAGATGTTTCGAGACAGTGACTATTTAACGAAGGGACGCAGAATTTTCGAACGCCTCTTGAAATGCCTGCGCCTCTTATTTGCAACTTTAAGGCGATGCCTTTGAAGTTGAAATTTAGTGTACCTCTTTGCACTTCATGTTCTCCTGATATATTGGCCAAAATCTGGCGAATATTTTCAGAATGCATAAAATTGCGCTTTGTAACAGGAGAAAATGTCGTCGAAAGAGAGGGCACAAAGTAACGTCTCCGGAGAGCAAATCAAAGAGCGAGAAGTGGCGCAGATGTTTCGAGACAGTGACTATTTAACGAAGGGACGCAGAATTTTCGAACGCCTCTTGAAATGCCTGCGCCTCATATTTGCAACTTTAAGGCGATGCCTTTGAAGTTGAAATTTAGTGTACCTCTTTCCACTTCATGTTCTCCTGATATATTGGCCATAATTTGGCGAAAATTTTCAGAATGCACAAAATTGCACTTTGTAACAGTAGAACATGCCGTCGAAAGAGATGGCACAAAGTAACGTCTCCGGAGAGCAAATCAAAGAGCGAGGAGTGGCACAGATATTTCGAGACAGTGACTGTTTAACGAAGAGACGCAGTATTTTTGAACGCCTCTTGAAAGGCCTCCGCCTCTTATTTGCAACTTTAAGGCGATGCCTTTGAAGCTGAAATTTAGTATACCTCTTTCCACTTCATGTTCTCCTGATATATTGGCCAAAATCTGGCGAATATTTTCAGAATGCACAAAATTGCGCTTTGTACAAGAGAACATGTCGTCGGAAGAGATGGCACAAGGTAACGTCTCCGGAGAACAAATCAATGAGCGAGTAGTGGCGCAGATGTTTCGAGACAGTGACTGCTTAAGGGGGGAGTCTAGTGTAGCGGATCGAAGAAATCGATTTTTTTTTGCATAAATCAATAGTTAAACATCACGATAATATGCTCCCAAAGCCGCAAAACGAAATTCGAAAAATTAAAGCGGATATAGCCGGTTTTGCTACGGAGCGCCAGGCTACCACAAAACTTGAAATGTGTTTTTCTCGAAACGACAGTTTTATACTTTGCGGGTAATGTAACTCAAAATATATTCAACGAATCGACTTGGCCTTGTGCACGGATATTTGTGAAAATTTTCTTCATAGTACTAAGTTATTAGTATAATGATATTGTTTAAATAAATAACTTTTTTTTTAGACATTTAAGGCAAAATTTCGTTGGAAACAGTGAACTTTTTATTCAAGAGGCCGCCATTTGTTCATTTTGCATCTTTTAAGTTTCAAATTTCTTCATTCTGTGCGTACACTCATAAACTAAAAGAAAATTGTTCGATTTTTGGTTTCAGATGAAAGCAAAAGACGCTACGTTGCCCGCAGTGCAATAATTGCGTCGCCAACGGGCTGGGCATAACTTTGTTATTTTCCGCTCTTTTTTAATAATTTTTTTTTGTTATATACCTTAACCTGTTAGTACAATATCCTCAAAGTTTCAGAAAGATTTATCAAATACTTTCTTTAAAAAAAATTCCCGAAAACTGCCTCGATTTTCATTTAGTTACACCAGGCTCCCCCCTTAACGAAGAGACGCAGAATTTTCGAACGCCTCTTGAAAGGAACGCGCCTCTTATTAGCAACTTTAAGGCGATGCCTTTGAAGCTGAAATGTAGTATACCACTTTCCACTTCATGTTCTCCTGATATATTGGCCATAATCTGGTGAATATTTTCAGAATGCATAAAATTGCACTTTGTAACAGTAGAACATGCCGTCGAAAGAGATGGCACAAAGTAACGTCTCCGGAGAGCAAATCAAAGAGCGAGGAGTGGCACAGATATTTCGAGACAGTGACTGTTTAACGAAGAGACGCAGTATTTTCGAACGCCTCTTGAAAGGCCTCCGCCTCTTATTTGCAACTTTAAGGCGATGCCTTTGAAGCTGAAATTTAGTATACCTCTTTCCACTTCATGTTCTCCTGATATATTGGCCAAAATCTGGCGAATATTTTCAGAATGCACAAAATTGCGCTTTGTAACAGGAGAACATGTCGTCGAAAGAGATGGCACAATGTAACGTCTCCGGAGAGCAAATCAAAGAGCGAGAAGTGGCGCAGATGTTTCGAGACAGTGACTATTTAACGAAGGGACGCAGAATTTTCGAACGCCTCTTGAAATGCCTGCGCCTCTTATTTGCAACTTTAAGGCGATGCCTTTGAAGTTGAAATTTAGTGTACCTCTTTGCACTTCATGTTCTCCTGATATATTGGCCAAAATCTGGCGAATATTTTCAGAATGCATAAAATTGCGCTTTGTGACAGGAGAAAATGTCGTCGAAAGAGAGGGCACAAAGTAACGTCTCCGGAGAGCAAATCAAAGAGCGAGAAGTGGCGCAGATGTTTCGAGACAGTGACTATTTAACGAAGGGACGCAGAATTTTCGAACGCCTCTTGAAATGCCTGCGCCTCATATTTGCAACTTTAAGGCGATGCCTTTGAAGTTGAAATTTAGTGTACCTCTTTGCACTTCATGTTCTCCTGATATATTGGCCAAAATCTGGCGAATATTTTCAGAATGCACAAAATTGCGCTTTGTAACAGGAGAAAATGTCGTCGAAAGAGATGGCACAAGGTAACGTCTCCGGAGAGCAAATCAATGAGCGAGAAGTGGCGCAGATGTTTCGAGACAGTGACTGCTTAACGAAGAGACGCAGAATTTTCGAACGCCTCTTGAAAGGCCTCCGCCTCGTATTGGCAACTTTAAGGCGATGCCTTTGAAGCTGAAATTTAGTATACCTCTTTCCACTTCATGTTCTCCTGATATATTAGCCAAAATTTGGCGAAAATTTTCAGAATGCACAAAATTGAGCTTTGTAACAGGAAAACATGCCGTCGAAAGAGATGGCACAAAGTAACGTCTCCGGAGAGCAAATCAAAGAGCGAGAAGTGGCGCAGATGTTTCCAGACAGTGACTGCTTAACGAAGAGACGCAGAATTTTCGAACGCCTCTTGAAAGGCCTGCGCCTCGTATTTGCAACTTTAAGGCGATGCCTTTGAAGCTGAAATTTATTATACCTCTTTCCACTTCATGTTCTCCTGATGTATTGGCCAAAATCTGGTGAATATTTTCAGAATGCACAAAATTACGCTTTGTAACAGGAGAACATGCCGTCGAAAGAGATGGCACAAGGTAACGTCTCCGGAGAGCAAATCAATGAGCGAGTAGTAGCGCAGATGTTTCGAGACAGTGACTGCTTAAGGGGGGAGCCTGGTGTAGCGGATCGAAGAAATCGATTTTTTTTCATAAATCAATAGTTGAACATCACGACAATATGTTCCCAAAGCCGCAAAACGAAATTCGAAAAATTAAAGCGGATATAGCCGGTTTTGCTACGGAGCGCCAGGCTACCACAAAACTTTAAATGCGTTTATCTCGAAACGACAGTTTCACACTTTGCGGGCAATATTACTCCAAAAATATTCAACCAATCGACTTGGCCTTGTGCACGGATCTTTGTGAACATTTTCTTCATAGTACTAAGTTATTAGTATAATGATATTGTTTAAATAAATAACTTTTTTTTTAGGCATTTAAGGCAAAATTTCGTTGGAAACAGTGAACTTTTTATTCTAGAGGCCGCCATTTGTTCATTTTGCATCTTTTAAGTTTCAAATTTTTTCATTCTGTGCGTACACTCATAAACTAAAAGAAAATTGTTCGATTTTTGGTTTCAGATGAAACCAAAAGACGCTACGTTGCCCGCAGTGCAATAATTGCGTCGCCAACGGGCTGGGCATAACTTTGTTATTTTCCGCTCTTTTTTAATAAAATTTTTTTTGTTATATACCTTAACCTGTTAATACAATATCCAGAAAGTTTCAGAAAGATCTATCAAATACTTTCTTTAAAAAAAAATCCCGAAAAATGCCTCGATTTTCATTTAGTTACACCAGGCTCCCCCCTTAACGAAGAGACGCAGAATTTTCGAACGCCTCTTGAAAGGAATGCGCCTCTTATTAGCAACTTTAAAGCGATGCCTTTGAAGCTGAAATTTAGTATACCTCTTTCCACTTCATGTTCTCCTGATATATTGGCCATAATCTGGTGAATATTTTCAGAATGCACAAAATTGCAGTTTGTAACAGTAGAACATGCCGTCGAAAGAGATGGCACAAAGTAACGTCTCCGGAGAGCAAATCAAAGAGCGAGAAGTGGCGTAGATGTTTCGAGACAGTGACTGTTTAACGAAGAGACGCAGTATTTTCGAACGCCTCTTGAAAGGCCTCCGCCTCTTATTTGCAACTCTAAGGCGATGCCTTTGAAGCTGAAATTTAGTATACCTCTTTCCACTTCATGTTCTCCTGATATATTGGCCAAAATTTGGCGAATATTTTCAGAATGCACAAAATTGCGCTTTGTAACAGGAGAACATGCCGTCGAAAGAGATGGCACAAAGTAATGTCTCCGGAGAGCAAATCAAAGAGCGAGAAGTGGCGCAGATGTTTCGAGACAGTGACTATTTAACGAAGAGACGCAGAATTTTCGAACGCCTCTTGAAATGCCTGCGCCTCTTACTTGCAACTTTAAGGCGATGCCTTTGAAGCTGAAATTTAGTATACCTCTTTGCACTTCATGTTCTCATGATACATTGGCCAAAATCTGTTGAATATTTTCAGAATGCACAAAATTGCGCTTTGTAACAGGAGAACATGCCGTCGAAAGAGATGGCACAAAGTAACGTCTTCGGAGAGCAAATCAATGAGCGAGAAGTGGCGCAGATGTTTCGAGACAGTGACTGCTTAACGAAGAGACGCAGAATTTTCGAACGCCTCTTGAAAGGCCTGCGCCTCGTATTGGCAACGTTATGGCGATGCCTTTGAAGCTGAAATTTAGTATACCTCTTTCCACTTCATGTTCTCCTGATGTATTGGCCAAAATCTGGTGAATATTTTCAGAATGCACAAAATTACGCTTTGTAACAGGAGAACATGCCGTCGAAAGAGATGGCACAAGGTAACGTCTCCGGAGAACAAATCAATGAGCGAGTAGTGGCGCAGATGTTTCGAGACAGTGACTGCTTAACGAAGAGACGCAGAATTTTCGAACGCCTCTTGAAAGGCCTCCGCCTCGTATTGGCAACTTTAAGGCGATGCCTTTGAAGCTGAAATTTAGTATACCTCTTTCCACTTCATGTTCTCCTGATATATTAGCCAAAGTTTGGCGAAAATTTTCAGAATGCACAAAATTGGGCTTTGTAACAGGAGAACATGCCGTCGAAAGAGATGGCACAAGGTAACGTCTCCGGAGAGCAAATAAATGAGCGAGAAGTGGCGCAGATGTTTCGAGACAGTGACTGCTTAAGGGGGGAGCCTGGTGTAGCGGATAGAAGAAATCGATTTTTTTTTGCATATATCAATAGCTGAACATCCCGACAATATGTTCCCAAAGCCGCAAAACGAAATTCGAAAAATTAAAGCGGATATAGCCGGTTTTGCTACGGAGCGCCAGGCTACCACAAAACTTTAAATTCGTTTTTCTCGAAACGACAGTTTCACACTTTGCGGGCAATATTACTCCAAAAATATTCAACCAATTGACTTGGCCTTGTGCACGGATCTTTGTGAACATTTTCTTCACAGAGTTAAGTTATTGGTATAATGATATTGTTTAAATAAATAACTTTTTTTACACATTTAAGGGGGGGAGTCTGGTGTAGGGGGTCGAAGAAATCGATTTTTTTTTGCATAAATCAATAGTTAAACATCACGATAATATGCTCCCAAAGCAGCAAAACGAAATTCGAAAAATTAAAGCGGATACAGCCGGTTTTGCTACGGAGCGCCAGGCTACCACAAAACATGAAATGTGTTTTTCTCGAAACGACAGTTTTATACTTTGCGGGCAATGTAACTCAAAAAATATTCAACGAATCGACTTGGCCTTGTGCACGGATATTTGTGAAGATTTTCTTCATAGTACTAAGTTATTAGTACAATGATATTGTTTAAATAAATAACTTTTTTTTAGACATTTAAGGCAAAATTTCGTTGGAAACAGTGAACTTTTTATTCAAGAGGCCGCGCTTTTGTTCATTTTGCATCTTTTAAGTTTCAAATTTCTTCATTCTGTGCGTACACTCATAAACGAAAAGAAAATTGTTCGATTTTTGGTTTCAGATGAAACCAAAAGACGCTACGTTGCCCGCAGTGCAATAATTGCGTCGCCAACGGGCTGGGCATAACTTTGTTATTTTCCGCTCTTTTTTAATAATTTTTTTTTGTTATATACCTTAACCTGTTAATACAATATCCTGAAAGTTTCAGAAAGATCTATCAAATACTTTCTTTAAAAAAAATTCCCGAAAAATGCCTCGATTTTCATTTAGTTACACCAGGCTCCCCCCTTAACGAAGAGACGCAGAATTTTCGAACGCCTCTTGAAAGGAATGCGCCTCTTATTAGCAACTTTAAGGCGATGCCTTTGAAGCTGAAATTTAGTATACCTCTTTCCACTTCATGTTCTCCTGATATATTGGCCATAATCTGGTGAATATTTTCAGAATGCACAAAATTGCGCTTTGTAACAGGAGAACATGCCGTCGAAAGAGATGGCACAAAGTAACGTCTTCGGAGAGCAAATCAATGAGCGAGAAGTGGCGCAGATGTTTCGAGACAGTGACTGCTTAACGAAGAGACGCAGAATTTTCGAACGCCTCTTGAAAGGAATGCGCCTCTTATTAGCAACTTTAAGGCGATGCCTTTGAAGCTGAAATTTATTACACCTCTTTCCACTTCATGTTCTCATGATATATTGGCCAAAATCTGGTGAATATTTTCAGAATGCACAAAATTGCGCTTTGTAACAGGAGAACATGCCGTCGAAAGATATGGCACAAAGTAACGTCTTCGGAGAGCAAACCAATGAGCGAGAAGTGGCGCAGATGTTTCGAGACAGTGACTGCTTAACGAAGAGACGCAGAATTTTCGAACGCCTCTTGAAAGGAATGCGCCTCTTATTAGCAACTTTAAGGCGATGCCTTTGAAGCTGAAATTTATTACACCTCTTTCCACTTCATGTTCTCCTGATACATTGGCCAAAATCTGGTGAATATTTTCAGAATGCACAAAATTGGGCTTTGTAACTGGAGAACATGCCGTCGAAAGAGATGGCACAAAGAAATGTCTCCGGAGAGCAAATCAAAGAGCGAGAAGTGGCGCAGATGTTTCGCGACAGTGACTATTTAACGAAGAGACGCAGAATTTTCGAACGCCTCTTGAAATGCCTGCGCCTCTTATTTGCAACTTTAAGGCGATTCCTTTGATGTTGAAATTTAGTGTACCTCTTTGCACTTCATGTTCTCCTGATATATTGGCCAAAATCTGGCGAATATTTTCAGAATGCACAAAATTGCGCTTTGTAACAGGAGAACATGCCGTCGAAAGAGATGGCACAAAGTAACGTCTCCGGAGAGCAAATCAAAGAGCGAGAAGTGGCGCAGATGTTTCGAGATAGCGACTGCTTAACGAAGAGACGCAGAATTTTCGAACGCCTCTTGAAAGGCCTCCGCCTCGTATTGGCAACTTTAAGGCGATGCCTTTGAAGCTGAAATTTAGTATACCTCTTTCCACTTCATGTTCTCCTCATGTATTGGCCAAAATCTGGTGAATATTTTCAGAATGCACAAAATTGCGCTTTGTAACAGGAGAACATGCCGTCGAAAGAGATGGCACAAAGTAACGTCTTCGGAGAGCAAATCAATGAGCGAGAAGTGGCGCAGATGTTTCGAGACAGTGACTGCTTAACGAAGAGACGCAGAATTTTCGAACGCCTCTTGAAAGGAATGCGCCTCTTATTAGCAACTTTAAGGCGATGCCTTTGAAGCTGAAATTTATTACACCTCTTTCCACTTCATGTTCTCATGATATATTGGCCAAAATCTGGTGAATATTTTCAGAATGCACAAAATTGCGCTTTGTAACAGGAGAACATGCCGTCGAAAGAGATGGCACAAAGTAACGTCTCCGGAGAGCAAATCAAAGAGCGAGGAGTGGCACAGATGTTTCGAGACAGTGACTGTTTAACGAAGAGACGCAGTATTTTCGAACGCCTCTTGAAATGCCTGCGCCTCTTATTTGCAACTTTAAGGCGATGCCTTTGAAGTTGAAATTTAGTATACCTCTTTCCACTTCATGTTCTCCTGATATATTGGCCAAAATTTGGCGAAAATTTTCAGAATGCACAAAATTGGGCTTTGTAACAGGAGAACATGCCGTCGAAAGAGATGGCACAAGGTAACGTCTCCGGAGAGCAAATAAATGAGCGAGAAGTGGCGCAGATGTTTCGAGACAGTGACTGCTTAAGGGGGGAGCCTGGTGTAGCGGATAGAAGAAATCGATTTTTTTTTGCATAAATCAATAGCTGAACATCCCGACAATATGTTCCCAAAGCCGCAAAACGAAATTCGAAAAATTAAAGCGGATATAGCCGGTTTTGCTACGGAGCGCCAGGCTACCACAAAACTTTAAATTCGTTTTTCTCGAAACGACAGTTTCACACTTTGCGGGCAATATTACTCCAAAAATATTCAACCAATCGACTTGGCCTTGTGCACGGATCTTTGTGAACATTTTCTTCACAGAGCTAAGTTATTGGTATAATGATATTGTTTAAATAAATAACTTTTTTTACACATTTAAGGGGGGGAGTCTGGTGTAGGGGGTCGAAGAAATCGATTTTTTTTACATAAATCAATAGTTAAACATCACGATAATATGCTCCCAAAGCAGCAAAACGAAATTCGAAAAATTAAAGCGGATACAGCCGGTTTTGCTACGGAGCGCCAGGCTACCACAAAACATGAAATGTGTTTTTCTCGAAACGACAGTTTTATACTTTGCGGGCAATGTAACTCAAAAAATATTCAACGAATCGACTTGGCCTTGTGCACGGATATTTGTGAAGATTTTCTTCATAGTACTAAGTTATTAGTATAATGATATTGTTTAAATAAATAACTTTTTTTTAGACATTTAAGGCAAAATTTCGTTGGAAACAGTGAACTTTTTATTCAAGAGGCCGCGCTTTTGTTCATTTTGCATCTTTTAAGTTTCAAATTTCTTCATTCTGTGCGTACACTCATAAACGAAAAGAAAATTGTTCGATTTTTGGTTTCAGATGAAACCAAAAGACGCTACGTTGCCCGCAGTGCAATAATTGCGTCGCCAACGGGCTGGGCATAACTTTGTTATTTTCCGCTCTTTTTTAATAAATTTTTTTTGTTATATACCTTAACCTGTTAATACAATATCCTGAAAGTTTCAGAAAGATCTATCAAATACTTTCTTTAAAAAAAATTCCCGAAAAATGCCTCGATTTTCATTTAGTTACACCAGGCTCCCCCCTTAACGAAGAGACGCAGAATTTTCGAACGCCTCTTGAAAGGAATGCGCCTCTTATTAGCAACTTTAAGGCGATGCCTTTGAAGCTGAAATTTAGTATACCTCTTTCCACTTCATGTTCTCCTGATATATTGGCCATAATCTGGTGAATATTTTCAGAATGCACAAAATTGCGCTTTGTAACAGGAGAACATGCCGTCGAAAGAGATGGCACAAAGTAACGTCTCCGGAGAGCAAATCAAAGAGCGAGAAGTGGCGCAGATGTTTCGAGATAGTGACTGCTTAACGAAGAGACGCAGAATTTTCGAACGCCTCTTGAAAGGCCTCCGCCTCGTATTGGCAACTTTAAGGCGATGCCTTTGAAGCTGAAATTTATTACACCTCTTTCCACTTCATGTTCTCATGATATATTGGCCAAAATCTGGTGAATATTTTCAGAATGCACAAAATTGCGCTTTGTAACAGGAGAACATGCCGTCGAAAGATATGGCACAAAGTAACGTCTTCGGAGAGCAAACCAATGAGCGAGAAGTGGCGCAGATGTTTCGAGACAGTGACTGCTTAACGAAGAGACGCAGAATTTTCGAACGCCTCTTGAAAGGAATGCGCCTCTTATTAGCAACTTTAAGGCGATGCCTTTGAAGCTGAAATTTATTACACCTCTTTCCACTTCATGTTCTCCTGATACATTGGCCAAAATCTGGTGAATATTTTCAGAATGCACAAAATTGGGCTTTGTAACTGGAGAACATGCCGTCGAAAGAGATGGCACAAAGTAATGTCTCCGGAGAGCAAATCAAAGAGCGAGAAGTGGCGCAGATGTTTCGCGACAGTGACTATTTAACGAAGAGACGCAGAATTTTCGAACGCCTCTTGAAATGCCTGCGCCTCTTATTTGCAACTTTAAGGCGATTCCTTTGAAGTTGAAATTTAGTGTACCTCTTTGCACTTCATGTTCTCCTGATATATTGGCCAAAATCTGGCGAATATTTTCAGAATGCACAAAATTGCGCTTTGTAACAGGAGAACATGCCGTCGAAAGAGATGGCACAAAGTAACGTCTCCGGAGAGCAAATCAAAGAGCGAGAAGTGGCGCAGATGTTTCGAGATAGCGACTGCTTAACGAAGAGACGCAGAATTTTCGAACGCCTCTTGAAAGGCCTCCGCCTCGTATTGGCAACTTTAAGGCGATGCCTTTGAAGCTGAAATTTAGTATACCTCTTTCCACTTCATGTTCTCCTCATGTATTGGCCAAAATCTGGTGAATATTTTCAGAATGCACAAAATTGCGCTTTGTAACAGGAGAACATGCCGTCGAAAGAGATGGCACAAAGTAACGTCTTCGGAGAGCAAATCAATGAGCGAGAAGTGGCGCAGATGTTTCGAGACAGTGACTGCTTAACGAAGAGACGTAGAATTTTCGAACGCCTCTTGAAAGGCCTCCGCCTCGTATTGGCAACTTTAAGGCGATGCCTTTGAAGCTGAAATTTAGTATACCTCTTTCCACTTCATGTTCTCCTGATATATTAGCCAAAATTTGGCGAAAATTTTCAGAATGCACAAAATTGGGCTTTGTAACAGGAAAACATGCCGTCGAAAGAGATGGCACAAGGTAACGTCTCCGGAGAGCAAATCAATGAGCGAGTAGTGGCGCAGATGTTTCGAGACAGTGACTGCTTAAGGGGGGAGCCTGGTGTAGCGGATCGAAGAAATCGATTTTTTTTTCATAAATCAATAGTTGAACATCACGACAATATGTTCCCAAAGCCGCAAAACGAAATTCGAAAAATTAAAGCGGATATAGCCGGTTTTGCTACGGAGCGCCAGGCTACCACAAAACTTTAAATGCGTTTTTCTCGAAACGACAGTTTCACACTTTGCGGGCAATATTACTCCAAAAATATTCAACCAATCGACTTGGCCTTGTGCACGGATCTTTGTGAACATTTTCTTCATAGTACTAAGTTATTAGTATAATGATATTGTTTAAATAAATAACTTTTTTTTAGGCATTTAAGGCAAAATTTCGTTGGAAACAGTGAACTTTTTATTCTAGAGGCCGCCATTTGTTCATTTTGCATCTTTTAAGTTTCAAATTTTTTCATTCTGTGCGTACACTCATAAACTAAAAGAAACTTGTTCGATTTTTGGTTTCAGATGAAACCAAAAGACGCTACGTTGCCCGCAGTGCAATAATTGCGTCGCCAACGGGCTGGGCATAACTTTGTTATTTTCCGCTCTTTTTTAATAAAATTTTTTTGTTATATACCTTAACCTGTTAATACAATATCCTGAAAGTTTCAGAAAGATCTATCAAATACTTTCTTTAAAAAAAATTCCCGAAAAATGCCTCGATTTTCATTTAGTTACACCAGGCTCCCCCCTTAACGAAGAGACGCAGAATTTTCGAACGCCTCTTGAAATGCCTGCGCCTCTTATTTGCAACTTTAAGGCGATTCCTTTGAAGTTGAAATTTAGTGTACCTCTTTGCACTTCATGTTCTCCTGATATATTGGCCAAAATCTGGCGAATATTTTCAGAATGCACAAAATTGGGCTTTGTAACAGGAGAACATGCCGTCGAAAGAGATGGCACAAGGTAACGTCTCCGGAGAGCAAATAAATGAGCGAGAAGTGGCGCAGATGTTTCGAGACAGTGACTGCTTAAGGGGGGAGCCTGGTGTAGCGGATAGAAGAAATCGATTTTTTTTGCATAAATCAATAGCTGAACATCCCGACAATATGTTCCCAAAGCCGCAAAACGAAATTCGAAAAATTAAAGCGGATATAGCCGGTTTTGCTACGGAGCGCCAGGCTACCACAAAACTTTAAATTCGTTTTTCTCGAAACGACAGTTTCACACTTTGCGGGCAATATTACTCCAAAAATATTCAACCAATCGACTTGGCCTTGTGCACGGATCTTTGTGAACATTTTCTTCACAGAGCTAAGTTATTGGTATAATGATATTGTTTAAATAAATAACTTTTTTTACACATTTAAGGGGGGGAGTCTGGTGTAGGGGGTCGAAGAAATCGATTTTTTTTACATAAATCAATAGTTAAACATCACGATAATATGCTCCCAAAGCAGCAAAACGAAATTCGAAAAATTAAAGCGGATACAGCCGGTTTTGATACGGAGCGCCAGGCTACCACAAAACATGAAATGTGTTTTTCTCGAAACGACAGTTTTATACTTTGCGGGCAATGTAACTCAAAAAATATTCAACGAATCGACTTGGCCTTGTGCACGGATATTTGTGAAGATTTTCTTCATAGTACTAAGTTATTAGTATAATGATATTGTTTAAATAAATAACTTTTTTTTAGACATTTAAGGCAAAATTTCGTTGGAAACAGTGAACTTTTTATTCAAGAGGCCGCGCTTTTGTTCATTTTGCATCTTTTAAGTTTCAAATTTCTTCATTCTGTGCGTACACTCATAAACGAAAAGAAAATTGTTCGATTTTTGGTTTTAGATGAAACCAAAAGACGCTACGTTGCCCGCAGTGCAATAATTGCGTCGCCAACGGGCTGGGCATAACTTTGTTATTTTCCGCTCTTTTTTAATAAATTTTTTTTGTTATATACCTTAACCTGTTAATACAATATCCTGAAAGTTTCAGAAAGATCTATCAAATACTTTCTTTAAAAAAAATTCCCGAAAAATGCCTCGATTTTCATTTAGTTACACCAGGCTCCCCCCTTAACGAAGAGACGCAGAATTTTCGAACGCCTCTTGAAAGGAATGCGCCTCTTATTAGCAACTTTAAGGCGATGCCTTTGAAGCTGAAATTTAGTATACCTCTTTCCACTTCATGTTCTCCTGATATATTGGCCATAATCTGGTGAATATTTTCAGAATGCACAAAATTGCGCTTTGTAACAGGAGAACATGCCGTCGAAAGAGATGGCACAAAGTAACGTCTCCGGAGAGCAAATCAAAGAGCGAGAAGTGGCGCAGATGTTTCGAGATAGTGACTGCTTAACGAAGAGACGCAGAATTTTCGAACGCCTCTTGAAAGGCCTCCGCCTCGTATTGGCAACTTTAAGGCGATGCCTTTGAAGCTGAAATTTAGTATACCTCTTTCCACTTCATGTTCTCCTCATGTATTGGCCAAAATCTGGTGAATATTTTCAGAATGCACAGAATTGCGCTTTGTAACAGGAGAACATGCCGTCGAAAGAGATGGCACAAAGTAACGTCTTCGGAGAGCAAATCAATGAGCGAGAAGTGGCGCAGATGTTTCGAGACAGTGACTGCTTAACGAAGAGACGCAGAATTTTCGAACGCCTCTTGAAAGGAATGCGCCTCTTATTAGCAACTTTAAGGCGATGCCTTTGAAGCTGAAATTTATTACACCTCTTTCCACTTCATGTTCTCATGATATATTGGCCAAAATCTGGTGAATATTTTCAGAATGCACAAAATTGCGCTTTGTAACAGGAGAACATGCCGTCGAAAGATATGGCACAAAGTAACGTCTTCGGAGAGCAAACCAATGAGCGAGAAGTGGCGCAGATGTTTCGAGACAGTGACTGCTTAACGAAGAGACGCAGAATTTTCGAACGCCTCTTGAAAGGAATGCGCCTCTTATTAGCAACTTTAAGGCGATGCCTTTGAAGCTGAAATTTATTACACCTCTTTCCACTTCATGTTCTCCTGATACATTGGCCAAAATCTGGTGAATATTTTCAGAATGCACAAAATTGGGCTTTGTAACTGGAGAACATGCCGTCGAAAGAGATGGCACAAAGTAATGTCTCCGGAGAGCAAATCAAAGAGCGAGAAGTGGCGCAGATGTTTCGCGACAGTGACTATTTAACGAAGAGACGCAGAATTTTCGAACGCCTCTTGAAATGCCTGCGCCTCTTATTTGCAACTTTAAGGCGATTCCTTTGAAGTTGAAATTTAGTGTACCTCTTTGCACTTCATGTTCTCCTGATATATTGGCCAAAATCTGGCGAATATTTTCAGAATGCACAAAATTGCGCTTTGTAACAGGAGAACATGCCGTCGAAAGAGATGGCACAAAGTAACGTCTCCGGAGAGCAAATCAAAGAGCGAGAAGTGGCGCAGATGTTTCGAGATAGCGACTGCTTAACGAAGAGACGCAGAATTTTCGAACGCCTCTTGAAAGGCCTCCGCCTCGTATTGGCAACTTTAAGGCGATGCCTTTGAAGCTGAAATTTAGTATACCTCTTTCCACTTCATGTTCTCCTCATGTATTGGCCAAAATCTGGTGAATATTTTCAGAATGCACAAAATTGCGCTTTGTAACAGGAGAACATGCCGTCGAAAGAGATGGCACAAAGTAACGTCTTCGGAGAGCAAATCAATGAGCGAGAAGTGGCGCAGATGTTTCGAGACAGTGACTGCTTAACGAAGAGACGCAGAATTTTCGAACGCCTCTTGAAAGGCCTCCGCCTCGTATTGGCAACTTTAAGGCGATGCCTTTG